>NC_133799.1:7884039-8184039 GCF_043250625.1 Sebastes fasciatus
GAGGTACTGTAGATGTAACCTCAGACAGAGAGCCTGAAGTGTATAGAACTGTATGACAAGTTGATCTACTGTAAAACACACACACACACACACACACACAAAGTGAAAAGATTTGTTATTAGGTGTGGGAGGTGGTGAACATTGTTAACGTTCAGTAGTTTCAGTTTCCACATAACAACCCAGTTCAGCAGGCCCACATTTAAACAAGCCTTCATGACCTTTTGACTACAAAAGTGTAAATGATTAGGGAGTTGGAAGACATGCAGTAAAGTATTCAGATTAACTAGTAGCATCATATCTAATTAGATTCAGATTTCATCTGTTACCCCGAATAATCTGTTTAAAACTAGAAATTGCTGTATATCTAATAGATTTACTTTATAATTACTACTGTAGAACAGTTTGCACAAATAAAGGATATTTGTTCACCGACACAAACACTGTCCCAAGGCAACCACCAAAGCTCCCACAGCTCTATCCAAAGACAATGAATCAATGATTTACTTTAGTTGACTAGTAGGCATGCATCTCACGTTGTCATCGTAACAACTCCACAACTTCTCTCACAATGACACACAGTCTTGTTTGACTGGTTTTGGTTACGCTTTCTGGGAATCTATGACATATTCACATGATTGAGATTCTATTTTATGTGTAATACTTCCCTGTCTTGTTATGAATTGTATGTACATCGGTTTCAACAACTCAAAATTGCTGCCTAAAATAGACTGACCTCGTCTTCCTGTGGCTGTTACTGTAATGCAGGTACTGGTGGAAAACACTGCGTCACTGTCTTTCTTCACTTTCCATAGAAAAGCAAAAAAGCTACAGGACTGGTTTTTTTTTTTTATGCTCTGGAAAGGTCTGCTGGCTTGGTGGGAATACACTGGCCTTTTTTTACCAAACCTGACAAAACCAAATAATCCAAAGGACCTGATGTTATAGTTGCATAACTTCCTTCTCCATAGCGCAACAAATCTCAACCCAGCTTTCACACACTCACACAAGAATAATTTTCTCCTTCATCTACCAGTAGTGTTTGGATAATACAGCAAGGAAACAAGGAAAGGGAGGAGGAAAAATATAGTTGCATGTCCTTACATACTGTACTGTTACACCACTGTGAACATGTTCTAAAAATCCTGCAGTGCAAGTTTCAGAAAGATGGTGGGGAGAGATTTTTTCAATGACTAACAATGAGGTATGACACAGACTTGAACATGCGCAGGTAAATGGACGGCAGTCTCTACACTGACAAAAACATGGGGGAATAAGAGGTGAAAGAAGAGGAGAGAAGCCTCTTTTCTCTACAGAACAATTCACATTCCCTGAGGATTTCATTATTTTTCAGGCTAGGAAGGGAACAGATATAACACCAGCCAGCCACAGGCATTTGCAATTATTTTTTAACTTTATGCTAGGGCTGTGTATTGGCAAGAATCTGGTGATAGGTATCATGATACAGGGGCTACGATTTAATATATTGCGATACTGTAAGCAAGGCAATATATTACATTTTTAAAAAATCTAATTATAGGAAAACTGTCATAGTATAAAGAACACACCACCATATGCATAAAATCTGAGTAAAAAGTTTTTTGTGCAATCAGAACAGTGGGATCTGCATTTCGCTGTAACATCCAACATCACAGCACTACTTTGAGAGGACACATCTCTTTGCAAATTAAATAAAGTTTTGACTGAGTTAATCTTTGCATGTAAACTATTTGTCCAAAATCGATAGTGTTTTTGAGAATCAATACAGTATCACAAAACATAATATTGTGATACTTGATATATTCAATATTTTCTTACATCCCTACTTTATGCACTCGTGTCTGTACAAATATGTCTCTGTCATGTCCAGTTGTTTTTATCTGTCTATGTTTAATTTTATCCTTGTAAGGTGTCCTTGGGTGTCTAGAAAGGCGCCACCAAATAAAATGTATTATTATTATTATTATTACTTGTCTTTTGATCACCATGCACTTCTAGAAATGTAAATTTGCCCTTTGCACTCTTTTTTTGTCTTTATTATAAATGAAATAATGTATTGGTTGCAAATTAAATATTATGTGCTGACATAAAAGACAAAGCCATGGAAAGCAAGAGATCTCGAGAGAGATCAATGATGCTACATGACCACAGGGGCATTTTTATCACAAGGGATCACCTCGCTTCCCTGCATTGGGCGCTTGATGGGCTGCCACTAGACCGAAGGCACTCGACACCTGATTGGACGAACGCTTTCCCTCGTTGGCTGCTGCTCCCAGCTTTCAAACTGGAACCAACATGGCGGCTCGTTTGGAAACTTTCTTCTCTTATATCACGAAAATAGTTCACCGAAATGTGTTTCTGAACACATTTTATGCGAGAAATAAGGCATGCAGTTGCTGAATCAGTCTTTATTTTGGATCGACAACGTTTAGTTTAAAAGATTCTCTGGAGTTTACAGAGCTGCCGAGTCGCGTCAGACGCCTGTGATTTGCATAAAGTAAATTAACCCTCAAGTTTATGCAAATGAGGAGCGGCCAACATGACTGTCCCGTCTCTCGAATCACGCCGCCACGCTACCAGAATGCATTGCACGGCTGCCTACATAGACAATAAATGGGAAGCGTGGAAAGGACGGAGCCTGTGGACATGTACAACATTTAATTTAACATACTGAAACAGCTGTGGAAATGTATTTTGTCAAATAAATGCTGTGTTATATTTCTGCGTAATAAATAGAGTCCTTTGTCACCCAAGAGAGGTGTACAAAATAAAAGCCTCTCAGAGGGAAGTGAGCCGAGGTAATGACAGCAGGCAAAGAGTGAGAAACTCAGGCCACAATACAGTTTCACATCAATACCTTTCTCCTGCCTGCACTGCTCTCTGCCTCGAGCAGACAGTCACATCATTATCATTCATTCCCTGCTCGCTCTCTCTCTCTCTCTGTCGATTGTTCTCAAAAATACCCAGGATGTGAAACTAGACTAGAAGGTGCTAGAAAAAGCGAGTTTGTTCTTATAGTGTGAGCTGCTTTGCATTTGTTTGTGATTTTTTTGTGAGATAATCCTTTCTGCATATAGGTGAACAACATTAAGCTGTTTCTTTCCCCCATGTGAGTGTGTGTTTCTGCCTATGTTGGTAGTTTTCTATAGCTGGTTAAGTGCAAATTACTGGCTAATGAGTGCAGCCTCACAGGACAGGCATGACTGCAGCACACAAACAGCCCCTCTGTCCCCAAACACGATCCACATGACACATGACACATGGTCTCCATCCCCTCCAGTAAGCCAACCAGAAAGCCCGCCCTGGGGCCTGGTGCTCTGTTGCCCAACAGACCTAATCCCTGGGTTTACTGCCTCTCATCTCACTAAAGTCACTCTTTTGTAGGGGGCACAACTCATCTGGCCAATGAGGCTCACTGGTTGTGCACATACACACACCAACATATCCTTTGTAATCCCTCTCCATTCTTTCTTTTTGTCTCTTTCTCCCACTCTGGGTCTCTCGCTTTCATAAACACACACTGTACAGTATAGACATGGGTAACCACGCGAATACCGGCATTTGTGTGCACAAACAATCGTCCCCATTCTCTTACTCTCTCATCCTCTCTCTCACCCACTCACACGTCAGGCAGTCACACACAAGCGAAGTGATGAAAACATCGCTTTGTTCCTTGGCTATTTTTATCAGGAGTTTTGTTTGTAAATGATGAAACAAAGAGAACAGCAGATATACAGGGAAAAAGTATGCAAAGTGACATTTAATTCAGTATGTGGCTTTAAGACACACTGAAGACCTCATACAATGAGAATTTAATGACATCTGACTTCTGAAAAGTTAAGACAGACTGCGGTCGTTCTTCACTCTCTGTAGTCGGGAGATAATGGAAATGACAGATGAGGAAAGAAGAAGCTTCTCTCTGTCTGTCAGACTTAGATCTAACTGGACTGCACCTCTCTCTGTCACTCTCTTTACTCGGCACATTCCTTCGTTCAAAGCTGCTGTTAATGCTGATCACATAATTAAGTGCTCATTCAGGCTTTGTTTTTCACAGACCGTGAACACAGACTCTGCGAGAACGGTGTGCGTACGTGTGTGTGCGCATGTGAGTATACGGGCGTATCAGAAAGTGCGAGATACAGAGTATGAGGGTGAGAGAGTGAAAGAGTTAGAGGAAACTGTGGTTTAACAAGGACATGACTTGTGGCCTAGTGCACTCTTAAGGCTCATTTACACTTGAAAAGGCACCTGTTTATCCCGACAGTGCGGCTGTCACAGCCTTGGTTGCCACGGTCATAATTATGAAACTATTGCAAACAGCCCAAGTAAGATAAACCTTACTTTACTAAGATTATAAAAACATCATTGCGTACAACATACAGTATGTGTGCCTTACATGGCTATTCCCTTACTTTCATGACTCTATCACAGAGCTGAAATGGTTGTTTAACTGATTAGTAAATAAAATAAACCTGAAGCAAAAATGCTGAATATTTAATTTGTTCCAGTTTCTTAAAGGTACAGTGTGTAGTATTTGGTGGCATCTAGTGGTGTGTTTGCAGCTCACTCCTCCCTTTCCAAGACTGCGGTAACGTGAGCCGCCAAGTGCAAAACCGTGGTAGCGCCGTTCACCTCGCTCACAGGCCATCCTTAACATCATAACACTACTTTAGGAGCAACGGAAGTCAGACGGCGGCTGGCTGTACCACGGTTTTACACTCTGTGGCTCACGTTATCACACTTTCACAAGCGTGTCGGAGAACTATGGTGGCCTTCAGGTAACGTAAAAACGAGTGTTTGGTTTGTCCGTTCTGGTCTACTGTAGAAACATGGCAGTGAAGGGGACCTGCTCCCTATGTAGATATGAAGGGCTCACTCTAAGCTACCGAAAACACAATGATTCTTAGTTTCAGGGGATTATACACTAATAAAAACATGGTTATGAATATTATATTCCATTTCTTGCAATGGATCGCCCTAAACCCTACACACTAGACCTTTAATTGTGAGGATTTGCTGCTGAAAAATATTGTAATGAAAACATTTTTGACTAACATACAGATGTGTATATAAATTATAATTTCAGTCAGAAACATTAAAGAGATTTATGGTTTCACAAAAAGCAACAGAGATATACAGAAGTAACAGTGAATTGCAGAACTAAGGCATTTATGATGCTCAGTCACTGCTGCTTTCTGGGGACAGTTTGTCCGAAAAAATCCACCAAGTTTAATCCCACAGCAGAAATGCATACTCAGTAATACCAGTGCTGTTAGGAGGATATGCTACTTTCCATACTAGTGTAACATTTAAGTCTTTGAAGGAGAAATTTGGGTCAGTCATATGACTTTTCTATCAGGGTAATTATAGCTTCCGCTCTTCTACCTCTCTGCTAAATGGACCAATCGAACTGTGGAAACTGGCTAGTGTCTATGTGCCAATCTGTCTGTACCACACAATAGACAAGAGTAGGAGGATAAGAGAAGACTCTGCTAAAATGTCTGATATGTTCTGTTACTCTACCCCATTCATCTCTCCATCTCCATCCCATTCCCTTCCTTGTATCCTTCTTACCTTTATTGCTGATGTCACTCCACTTTTTCCTTTCTGTCACGATCATCTCCTTTCCATGTCTTCCTTCCTGTTTTCCATCCTTGCATGCATTTGTGTGTTATAGAGAGTTTCTGTAGAAATCAAGGGATAAAAGAACATTGAGTTATCAGGCAAAAACTGGCCAATAATGACAACAGTAGAGGGATGTGCCTTAAATAATAAAGTTGGAGAGGGGTGGTGGGATGAATGGAGGAATGATAGAGAGAATAAAGTAATCAGCCTGTTCTCATTCCTAGGGCGTCAAATACCAATGCTTTGTCAAGGCTGTCGGCGTTCGATACCGCCACACAAGGCACCTTTAGCACCGGTTTGAGATGCACCGGGCTTTCCATTAACTACAATGTAAACCCATCTGCAGCAACAGTAAACACTCAGGGAAAGTATTTGGGTGACGTATTATAAAGAGCTAAAGAGACACACAGGGTGGGCAAGAAGGGAGGTGGATGGGTCCAACAACACAAGGCTTTCATCCAGGAGAACGCTGTTGGTGTCCTGTGCGTTACGTTTCACTTTCACTTTACTATCAGCTGTTTGTTTATGTCCTGTGTTCACAACGTGACGTCACATTTACGTGCACTGTAAAAAAAATAAAGTAATTTTATGCCAAAAGTGGTTTTGTTGCCTAAACCTAAGCAAGTGTTTGTGTTTGGTTCACAACATTAAGCATGTGTTTACTGCTACCAAAAACTGACATTGAGGGGTTGTCAAGTACGCGTTTAGTGCGACGGAAAAAGTGACACCGTGGGGTCTGACAAAGTGTAAGTATGTGACGAGTTGAGATGAGAACGTGTTGAAGTAATAGCTCAGAGAAACGGAGACGGAGGGTGGGAGGATATGCCCTACAAATTAATGTATTATGCAATAAATACACTGTGTTTTTCTCACTCTGTTTGACGATCGCTTTGTCTCTCCTTTTTGCGTAAACCAACGCACCTGCATATAGGCAGCCCCTCTCATTCACACACACAAGATACAAAACAAGAACACATGTACACTAGAATATTATGAGAAAGCAGACTTTATCTCTTCCCATACAAGCCTTTTCTCAAAACATTTCCCTGACCTTATCCCACTGATGGAACTTCTACCATAATCACAGTGGATTTTCTGACAATGAAGTCTTTCTCAGCCCACTAAGTCTTCTCCTGACAGAAGGGAGCTGTGTGTGTATCAGGCATACTGTGTTTGTGCATACACATTTATCAGTTTGCATGTAGGGGAACATAATGTCTCCAAACTGCCACCCCCACAAGGAAGCAGCAGTCAAAAAATAGACGCGTTTCATCAGTGTCTCACTTCCCATGGCCTTGGGGAAGCTGACTTGTGGATGTTTATCTTACATAAAAGAAAATGCTAAGTCTGCATGTTGGAAAATACAGGCTTTTAACAGTTGAACAGAAACGTAATAAACAAGCTCCAGCATGGAACAAATTATGACATTAATTAATTCAGTGTTTCACAAAATGTATTTTAACTTGGCTTGTGTTGAGCAAAGTCAGGAAGTGCTCCATTATGTGTGCTCTCTTCCTCTAGTTAGCATGTGAGTCCCACCACATATCTTCCTACAGCCTCTGCACCGAATTGTTGCTCTGTGCAAAGCAAAATGCATAGGCCTATGTTCTCAATTTAGTGTCTGCCATTTTGTAGGATTTTATTTTTATACTCTAACGTGTATGGTTGACTCATACCACAAAGACTTTTTGCCACAGAATTGTTTGTACAACTCTGAGTAGCATGTCTTGAACAGCATAGAAAATGTGTAGGAAGAAATGTACATTAAAGCAAAAAGTGAAACATTTTTTTGGGGGGTTGCTTTCATACCTCCTCCAGTTATTAACACATCCATCCATGCATGGTCGAATCTGTCATGAGGAGCACGAGGGATAGGTCTGAAAGTTAAAATTCCAACAATTACAAACCATTTAGTGGGTACTGACTGAGATAACATTACATTACCAGCAACATTGATTCTTCAGATGATTAAAAAAAGAAACTGACATATTTGTACTTGTCAGGGGTAGTAGTCTAGTCAGGATGGTATTGAACCATAGCCCCATGTCTCACGTTGGCCGGTCCCAATTCAAGGAATTAAAATGGTTGATGGTAGAGAATAGGGTAAGGCAGCTGAAATTTACATATAAGATCTTGCAAGGTAATGGGCCATGGTAGTTTAAGAATTATTTTTTTGCTAGTTAGGGACTCTCATGGATATTTCACGAGAGGCAGGGACATTGACATTGTGCTTTGTAGATTAAAGACACGCTCTGGGCAAAATACCTTTCTGTACATGACAGCGGTAAACTGGAATAGACTTCCAGGGGAGGTAAAATCAAGTCAGTCCTGTCATACAGGTTAAACATGTGGGAAATGGTTATCTGACTTAAATTAGAGAATTACTTAGAAATGTATGTGGGTGTAGGTATGTGTGTCAGTACGGTATGTACGGTATGCTTTTACAGTAGCTACAGGCACTCTGAGAGGTTGTTTTGTTGGGTGTGCAGGGATGCCTGTTTTATGTATATAAGTATAGGTCTATACAGTATTTATGGATGAAATAGGTGGGAATGTGTGTAGGTATATGCATGTAGGCTATGTACAGTAAGTGTGTTGTTGATGTATATATATATTTTCTTTTACCGTGCTTTGTAGTTGTATATGGAAGGATGTTAATGTAGCTTATGTGATTGTTAGGTTACATTTTAGTCATCTGTGGCTTGTAGGCTACTGCTATCTTTGTCTTCTGGGAAAGAGGACCACAAAGGAAAAATGTTTCCTTTAACTTTATTGTGTTATCCTCAATCCATCAATTAATATGTATTTGTCACAGTGTATGATCTGTTATATATATATATATATATATATATATATATGGACTTCCCCGCCCCATGCCCCCCGTTCCGTGAATTAAGTATTGACTTTATTACTGCCACGTTTCGGACCTCCAGGAACCCCAGCCCTGTTCACTGTACATTTAATATTTTGTGTAATAAATTATCTTTGTTACACCTTTAATTAAAAGACTTGAGTCTGTGTCTGCATTTGAGTCCAAGCTATTGTTGAAACCAGAACATAACAGGCCTAACATATTTTATTCCAAATCAACTCAGTCAAACTCATTAACTATCAGCATGTTAGTAAATGATATACAAACTATTAACTATGCTATGTATAACTATGTTTTCATTATTGTAGTGGCAGTCTTTTACAGCCAAGTGTGTTATAGCTAGCTGCACATGCTAACGAATGCTAGTATTGGGTGACTGCAGCTGTTGAAACCTGTAACTAAGGTAATGTTAGTTTACATTTAAAGGGATTGTTTGTAAGATTCAGAAATGCTTGTTAACAGCGACACCTGTGGCCGTTAAGTCAACGAAAGTCAGCGTCGGGTTCGCGCTTGTACTCGCTCTAAATAGACATGAACGAGGATTGCTCAACACATTGAGGAATCTAAAACCACAATATCACTCTATATTTCAGCTGCTTGGCAGTAAGGTTAGCTGACTAGACGAAGGTCTCTCCATGAATCACTGCTGATCGTAGTGTTGGCTTTTCCTGCTTCAGCCTCCCGACAGCAGCCGGAGGGAACAGGGGAGACACCGGCACCCGGTCGGAGACGATAACGTTTCTCTCTGCGGAGCCCCGTCACTTCACAAGACACAGGAAACCACTGTTGGTCTGGAGGAGCTGCAGCAGTTATTTCTGCACAAACGTCCACTGTACATTCACTAGATATTCTCAGAGCTAAATTAACTCTTCTGCAGTGTGTAGTGTGCGCGCATGCATGTGAGGTAGAGCGAGCTGAGTGAAGGCATGCAGGCAGGAGAGGAGCAGAGGAGCAGAGGAGCAGAGGAGCAGCATACGTATAAGAAGTTACAAACAGTCCCTTTAACGTTCGGCTAGTTGTTGTCCGTTACAATAAGACACTGATGCCACAGGTTTGGTTCATGAATGTGTAAAGAGAACAGTGTGGACATAAATAAAATGTGACTAACACTTGTTTTAAAGGTCAAATTTGACTTGAGTTTTAAAAGTGGCTTCCATGCTTGTAATTTTCCTCAAGGAAACCATTAACTAGTGTGCTGGTTAAAGATTGCTGCTCTGGTCCGTTCTGGCAACTGTGTCAGAAAGAATCCATAAAGTTAATAGAACACCAGTAGCCTATGGGGCCTTAATACATCTATCTAATCTTTGCACTTAAACAGTTTAATATTAACATGTTCCTAGCAACGGTGTCACCTTGTTTAACCTACATCTGACAGGGAAGTATCTAAATGCATCTGCAGCAGTGGGGAGGCAGAACATGGGCCCCTATGAGATTCATAGTTTATTATTTAAATGAGTTTAATTTATCTAAATCAATGTTGAAATATGTATATATAAAATATAACATTAATTTAGAATTTTTTTTTCTTTCATTTCTGGTATCTGGTGTTATAATGTGTGCCTGAGCAATTCAAGAAGAAATGGGCACATTTAATCAGTTCCTAGGAGAAAAATGTACAAAACAAAACAAAAAAGCACTCAAAATAATACTTCTCATTCACACACAGACACAGAAACACATACTGTAGAAGCATGCTTAAACACTTAAACAAAACTTGTGCAATTTTGTTAATAGTCTGTTTATTGTCAATACTGTATATTCTGCTCCTATTTTTATACTTCCTTCTATTTAAATGGTTCATATTTTGTTACACTTTGTTTAGCTCTTTTTTTTTTACTGTGTTAGCTGATGCATCTTGTTTTTTGCACGATCCCCTTTGCTGCTGTACACTGCAAATGTCCCCACTGTGGGACTAATAAAGGAATATCGTATCTTATCTCATCTCAATTGCACATGTTGTACAATATGCAGCAAATGTAGTAAATAAATAGCACAACATACTGTATTTGCAAGACAAATTTATGTTCCAGCCCTGTCTACCTCAATGGTACCACAGAAACTCATGTGTGGGTTTCAAGTTACTAACATACTTCACCATGGTAACACTGTGACATAGGCTAGAGAGCAGATTTATATGCGGGGGGAGAGGCAGATCAACAAGGTCACTGCAGGTTTTCCTAATCAGACTGGGTGCTGCTGTGTGTATGTTTACTGTAATGCGTGTATGCAGGTCGATGTGACAAATTGAATGCTTCACAACCTATTGAAGCAGGTGACCTATATCTCTTGTTTTGATGTCACTTTTCTAAATGAAGAAATTCTGATGAAATCGAATCATAACTGAAATAGTACAAAGAGCTGACAACACAGTGCTCCGATAATAACATCCCTACAGTGATGCCAGCATATCCAGCACGTACTGTAGAGATGCGGTACTATATCATCTTAGTGACCTTGGTCATATGTGAAAGGAAAGGATTTATTTCTTAACTGGCGGAGCGTGCATGTGACGGATAGGCTGCAAGGCACGTGACAGGGGGAGCACTGAAAAGTATAGAAAGAACATCTATCTATCATGCATGTTTACATTTTATTTATGTTCTCGTCTCTTTTATGACACATTTATATGCTCATGTCATTAATGTGCCACTTATGAACAATTTCAATAAACTTACCTCTCTGACTGTACATTAGTGTCATCACGACCTACATTAATCTTTCCATCCCAATGATCTCACCACCATCCCTTCGTCTTTCTCTCTTTCCTCTCACCTTCTTACCACCCACACACACCCAACCACCCACACACACTCTTTCTAGGAAGGAATTTTGTTCAACTAGTAGTTACTGTGCTGTACTTCCTGTTGATTTTTCACTGGTTATACTTTGTTTCTTCCTGGTCCAACTGTGGTTTATGTAATCTCATCGTTTTCTGATTTACAATTACTATCACTGAATTTGCTGTCCAATACTGTTTTCACAGTTTCACAAATGCTTCCGGTAAAACTTAAATCAGTCCAGGGCCGGCTTAAGGCATAGGTGCCATAGGCTTAAGGCACCTTAAAAAATAAAAAAATAAATAAAAAAATAAAAAAATAAAAAAATAAAAAAATAAAAAAATAAATAAATAAATGTGACGGGTGGCTGCAAATCTGAATTTCACCTAAGGCACCAATAAGGTCTAGAGCCGGCCATGAATCAGCCAGTCATCTGTCTCTAACATTTATTGGAAGTGTGTTTAGCCCACATCATAGCTGTGAATCTATAGTGAGGGCAAAAGGCAGATTCATCAAATATTCATTGACAGAGGTTTCTCAAATTAAATGCGCCTTTTGTGAGCTTTGGATCAAATCCAACCAGAAATGTGTCTATTCCATATCATTTCCATGAATTCAGGCTTTGTGTATAAACAATGTTGAGTTGACTGGCGCTAACGCCTCTCTTAAAGATACAGGGTGTAGGATTCGGCGACATCTAGTGGTGTGGTTGCAGATTGCAACCAACTGAGTACTCCTCCACTCACTCCTCCCTTTCAAAGACTGCGGTAACGTGAGCCGCCGAATGCAAAACCGGGGAAACACCGTTCGCCTTGCTCAAAGGCCATCCATACCATAATAACACTACTTTAGGAGCAACGGAAGTCAGACGGCGGCTGGCGGTACCACGGTTTTACATTCTGCGTGTTGGAGAACTACGGTGGAAAGGCTCTAGAGCCTTTCATGTTTTTACGTTACCTGAACGCCCGATCCCTTTTACCCGCTCCCTATGTAGATATGGAGGGCTCATTCTAAACTAACAAAAACACAACGATTCTTAGTTTCAGGTGATTATACACCAATGAAAACAAAGTTATGAATATTATATTCCATTTCTGTTAATAGATCCCCCGAAATGTTACACAGTGTTCCTTTAAAGGAAACACACATTAGACATGACAGGGCCATTTACTCTACTCTATTTGTCTGCAGTCATCAATGCTGCATCTGTTGTGCATGTCAGAGGCTAAAAAGTTAAATTTGAACTCAACCAATTTAAAAAGTGGTTTTCTCAATCAAGCAACAAATTGTATTGAACTGGCTGAATGTAAAGGAAAAACAAATACGATGTATTAACAAGAAAGTGATGGCATCCCTGACTTAGAAAACATAATAGTTCCAGCTGACCTCAACTCAAAAGCTGTGACCTGTCTGCAGCCTGCACAGGGAGGACTGTTTGTCTCTCTTCACTCTATTTAACATGAAAACAGCTTGTGAGACCTTTAGGAAGGCCAAAAGAAAGGTCTGTGTTAATGTGAGTTATTGTTTTTGACCAAAACACAAGATCATGGTCAAAACATCAACACTGCTCTTGAATGCTGGAATGTGACATTGAGGAAGAATACAAGATACACGTGGAGCCACAATACAGGACTATTTTTAAAAAGAAGACTCTCCGTCTGAGGCGGTTGCATTATTAATGCATCTACAAAAAAAATCTTCTTAAGAAGCACCTCACGTTGCTGTCTGGCCGCTGCAATTTATCCACTGTCCTCTTTCTGATTGCTTTGAATAAAAAAATACTTTGCTTAGCTCTCTTTAGCTCTAATTATATTTACTTGTTCTGAGCATGATTCCTTTTATTCTGTTTAATGCTCACAATCAGAAAACTTTCATACTTGCATGCTACTTATAATGTCAGCTGAGTCTTTCAGAGATTAAAAGTCCAATTACTACTTTTTGAAATGCAGATATAGCATACACAGGTACATTTACACATATAAAGTGTATTTTACGTAGTTTAAAAGGGTACAGCATTGAACCATAAAGCCAAACATGTATCTATATTTTTATAAACAATAAAAAGTGTATTATTATTATTATTATTATTATTATTATTATTATTATTATTATTATTGTTATATATTACTGCCTTCTAACTTCACCTTTCCCACAAGCCAGTTTTTGCAATTTTTACAGCCAAAAATATTAAATAATATAATTACTATGTATTATATAATACATGCAATGTTTATTATATAATGTTGTGCAAATTGCTATATAATTATTCATGAATATGCAATTTTCCTAAGTGCAATGTTACCGTATATTGTTGTGCCATGTTCAATTATGTATTTTCATATGCTATATAGAGCGAGACAGCCATGGATTTGTTATGATCCAATTTATAAAGTAAATATTATGGTCTGCTCCGGCGGAATATGCCCGCTGACATTTTACAGTTGCTGCCATAACAAAACACATCACAGACAGCAATGATAAAACAGAAGCTGCTGGAAAAACACAATAACACAGAGGATGATGTGAACATTTTCCAGAAGATAAGCACATGGTCTCATCAGAATGAGCAGAGAGTGCAGACACATGATCAAGGCTACTGTCTCTGTTTCAGTTTGGACTGCTGAATTTAAACAGGAAACATCAATGCCAGTTTTAACCTCTGCAGGTCTCAAACAGAATACTCTCAGTTTACTCGCTCTAGCTGCAATGAGCTCTGAAAGCACACCGTGTGTGTATATGCAAAAGGTAGACAGAGAACTACCACATATCCATCAACATGCATTAGCACTCCAGTCTCTCCACAACAATTAATTCACACTCTCCAGCTTGGAGTGTAAATGTCATGGCCTCTCCTGTTACAGCACTGCTCAGCTGGGGATCGACATCATCTGCCTGCTTAGTTTATCCTCCATTTACTTTAAAGGAACAGTGTGTAACATTTAGGGGGATCTATTGGCAGAAATGGAATATAATATTAGTAAGTATGTTTTCTGGGCTGCACGGTTACGGATAATGAATGAATGAAGTATATCCTCTAATCTAGCACGTGACGGGAGACTTTGACCAATCACAGGTCATTTCAGAGAGAGAGCGTTCCTATTGGCTGTTCAATTCAGGCAGCTGTCAATCACTAGCGAACTCCGATCACACGGTCAAACTAGTCATCGCTGATCAAATATGAATAAATATTCTGTTACTGTAATGTCTATTTCTCGCCTCAAATGTTTTCAGAAACATCTTGTAGTGTACTGTTTAGCTGTAAAATGAGAAAGTGTGCCCCGGCTGGTGGGCGGTGCTTGGTATTTCCTCAACTGATCTCAACATGGCTGCCGGGTCACAAACTTTCTCATTTTACAGCTAAACAGTACACTACAAGATGTTTCTGAAAACATTTTATGTGAGAAATAGGCATTAACGTAACAGAATATTGATTCATATTTGATCAGCGCTGCCTAGTTTGACCGTTTGATCGGAGTTCGTGAGTGATTGACAGCTGCTCAGAGACGGGAAGGCTCCAGCTCGGCTCTGACTGGTTGTTTTACTCCGATCTGCGAAATCCTGCAGATGTCATTAGGAGCACCAGAGAACACAGAGGCACATGCTTTTTTTTCAGATTACCCTTCTCATACACTATTGTTAGGATATAGTTTTTATAAAAATAACTTCTTTTAATCATATTTGCTCCAATTCCACCTACTGCTGCTTTAACAAACACAGACAATGAAGTTGAGAAAGAAGTGGATTAGAAGGATTTATTGGAAAAGTTCATTACATTTCTAAGAGGTAACCTTTCCCAGAAACAAATGTGAATATGATCAGGCATTATATCTGTGAAGCATTCAAACAAGAACAAGCATGAAGCATGTTCAAATATCATTACAGGTATAAATATCTTAAATTCACACTTCAAAGAGACAAGTGGATATCAGGTTAAATGCCTAATAAAGGACATGGATGCTAATGTCCAGAACTACCTATTCTGCCTCTCAATTCTGTAGCTCTACCATCTAACTACAACTGAGACTCTCTGTCCAGTCATTTCTCCTGTTAATCAGTAGAAAATCTAAAATGTTCCAGTTTGTTGTGGTGCCCTACGCTTGATTAATTTCGAGTTAAGCTCCTCGACCCAGACAGCTGAGCTGAAAGGGTGAATCTCAGGTAATGTGCCGCTACAGCAGTTTGACACAACCCTTGCCGGTGTGATAAGATAGTAAAATGTACTTTGTATCTTCTATAATCAATCTGTGTAAACAACACTTTTTTTTACTGTGTTGCTGGTTTCTGCGTAAAGTAATTACCTTCCTGGAATTAAAAAAAGTACTTCTGATACTGTGACGTCGGTGGTGTGAGTTGCCAATAACTCCGGCAATAACTGGATAAATGTGACGGGGTCAAAGTGATGTAAGGCTTCCTCTCAGGAGGCACACTGGTTAAAAGTTAAACCGCCTCAACCAGAATATTAGATAGCTAACAGCCACTGTGTGAGTGTAGATGTGTATGCAACATGTGCTTGAGTTGTGTGTCTCTGTTTGAAGTTTGACCTATGATGTTATCTAGGTCACATTTTGTGTCCACCTGTTTTAGGGATGAAGCAGGACAAACACTGAGAAATCCTATTGCCACATCAGCAGCCCTGCTTTAAGCCCCAGTTGTTGACACTCTGGGGAAACGAGTCAAACAACTCAATTAGACAGAGGAAAATTCCCTTTGAACAGTGTGAACAGCATAATGATTAACTGTGTGTGCAGTGGCAATCCTAATCTCTGACTGCATGTTTAACATATCATCACAGTTATTAGTAATTAGTTTATAGAAGGCCATATATGTGTCTTACACAAGTTTTTAAGCAAATTAAAATAAGATTGGAGACAGCTGACTGATGTTCACAATGCTGTCCATCCACCATGGCCTCAATAACAGGTTGCTGGCTATCATTGTCAGCAGTGCAACACTAATGTGTATCATTGTACTATTCCTCAAAGGGGATATGCTGCTGCTAACTAGCTCATTATGGATGAGCTGGCCGTTGGTACACAACTAATTAGGTATTGCTGGCAGCTTTTCTCAGCCCCCCACTGTCACCATGGGTGTAGTGTGTTAAGAGGAAAGCTGTGCGATATTAAGATCTTTAAACAACTAAGGGTATACCGGTGTAGTGCAATTCGATTCAACATATCAGAGTGCGGTTCACTGTTTTTAACTTAAATAAAAATTATAGAGAATAGGAATAACTGTGTATATCTTTACTGTTCGCACAGCAGACTAATATGTCTGTAAAAGCAGTCTAAACAAAGAGGGAAAAGATCAAGAGATGATGAGAGCCTCAAGGTTGGATCAGAGCTACAGTTTCCATTTTAAGGAGCAGAAGGAAGCTGTCGTGTTTGCCTCTCTATTTTGTTTTTAATGACCTCTCTCCACCCAGCTTCTTGTCCTGGAGTAAACACAAAGCCCAGAGGAATCTGCTATACATGTGGGAATACAGAAATTGTAGTCCTGTAATGTGGATTTTATGATAAATAATTCACATCCACACATTAATTTATAGTTGCGAACATGTGCTTTTTTTAATGATACGTTGCGTTTGCTCCTCCAGTATTGACTCGAGGCTTCCATGTGATGTCTCAGATACTGATGTTGAGCTCTCATGTGAAGTTCCCCGGATCACAGAAACTACTTGCTCCTGGCTCTGTGTAATATGTATGAGGTTTTATGAGTTCACTCAAGATAATCCTGTTTTAGCAGTCCCGAGGAAAAGAGAAGGCAGCTCAGTGAGAGACAGCATCAGATTAAAATACAGGCCAGTGATACAGAGAGTAAAAAGGATGACTGATGTTATTTACGTGTTTCAAAGAAATGAGCATCTAACAAATCGTCCAACACAAGAAGAGACAAGGGAAGAATCATATATGGGCTAAAACAGCAGGATGAAAAGAGAGAGACGAGACAGAGAGGAACAGAGGGACAGATAGGAGCAGCCAGTGAGACCAAACACACTGTCACATACAAGTCTGCAGATTTACGTGTTTTTAAACTGGCGCCATAAGGTCACCGGCATCAGCACTATATGAGAGATATCTATCTATCTATCTATCTATCTATCTATCTATCTATCTATCTATCGTGTTTGTTTACAGTTCTTCTCAATAACTTTTGCTAATTTTTCGAAACAATCTTAACGTTCTCTAGACTGTAAATACAATTGTTTGATGGGACATCACAACTCTATTGCATGTCTGCAAAAGGTAGTAACTCATCCAAAACACTTCATTCATGCTTCAAAACCTAGTTTTTGTGTCAGTAAACTGGCCAAAGCCACCAAAAGGAAAAGTTGTTTTGTCATCATGTGAGCCGTACTGGTCAAAATGTTTAGGTGTTTTTTCACTATGGCAGTCAACCCTGGAAATGTTTCTTACATACACATATCTGTTTTGTTCTACTTTTTGTTGACCCTGACTGCTCACTGTAATATACAAGAATGTCAGTTTTATCTAGCCGGATGGTGCTGTATATCGCACTGAGCTGTTTAGATTTAGATTAGATTCAACAGAGTTAAAAGTTTACTGAAAGTCATTAGGCCTACTGTAGTGCACAGAAAAAGGAAATGCACATTTGTATGTATACAGTACATGTATGTGTGTAACAATGTTCTGCATGTACTGTAAACAGAAAATTCACCTTTGATCTTTCATGTGAAGTCATATACAGTGAACAGAAAATTGCCATAAAATGACATCCATGAGAAAAAACAAGTAAAGCAAAAAAAAAGCAGATGTGGTAAGGCTGATGCTGTTACATCACAGTTTAAATGTAAAGATCAGAGGGCAAGACACGTTGCAAGTGGCGTTCAAAGACCATGTCCTCTTGACCTGATCTGCACAACACAAGACTAACATGTTAGTGACTGATTAAAGGTCCCATATTATACTCATTTTCAGGTTCATACTTGTATTTTGTATTTCTACTAGAACATGTTTACATGCTGTAATGTTCAAACAACCCTTTATTTTCCCCATACTGTCAGCATAGAAATGCCTGTATTTACCCTCTGTCTGAAACGCTCCGTTTTAGCGCATTTTGACAGAATTGCAACGGAATGCAACAGAATTGCGTTGCTAGGCAACAGCTTAGGTCCATGTGTACTTCCTGTCAGCTGATGTCAGTCACATACACTGCAACAAGGATTAAACTGGGACACATTTAAAATGTCTACATTTAAAATTGTGTCAAAGGTCTAAATATTGTATATTCGTGACATCACAAATGGACAGAAATCCTGACAGCTTGTTTCAAATGCAGAGTTTCTGAATACGGGCTGTGTGTATTTCCCTGTGGATTGAGTGTTTCGATATTTTCACAGTATTTATATAGGACTTAAACCTGCTTTATAATAAAAAAACATGAAAATCTCACTTTTTTATAATATGGGACCTTTAAAGAAAAATACTGCTTTTTGTGTATTGGGTAGAAGTGTAAATAGTTCCATGATAGCAAAGATGATTAGAAATTGAATCTGACAACAGGTGGGTTCTGGCTGACTAGAGAAAGAAATAATAGAGAAATAGAAAAAGCAATAGAAAAACAATAAGTTCAAGTCTCTAAACAATTAGTTTGTTGATCACAACGGATTTGAATTTTCTCATTCATTCAAGAAAGTTGATGAGTTGATTCTCAGTGAAACTGTCGTCCTCTTCACAACCTCTAAACATTCTTTCATCGTTTGAGCCTTCACATGCAAAATGATCCATTCAATTATCAAAATCTGTCAGACTACATGTATATTCCATAAATATCTATGACATGGTGTTACGTATTGTAAGGAGGTACAATATTTTGTTTTTAACTGAACTACTGCAGGGTTTTTTTTGTATGGATGTCATTTTGTGGCAAATTTTCTCTTCGCTGTATATGACTTTACATGAAAGATCAAAGGTGAAACTTCTGTTTACAGTACATACAGCACATTGTTGCTACACAAATACATTTACTCTATACATACAAATGTGCATATCCTTTTTCTGTGTACCTACAGTATTGTACAGTAAACGTTGACCTACTGTTGGGATGGGAATCTAAACAGCTCAGTGTGACACACAACAGCATTCATCTAGACAGAACTGACATTCTGGTATAGTACAATAAGCAGTCAGTGTCAACAAAAAGTAGAACAAAACAGATTTGTTTATAAGAATCATTTCCAGGGTTGGTTGATGGTGAAAAAACATGTAAACATTTTGACCAGTACGACTCACACGATGACAAAACAACTTTCCATTTTGGTGCCATTGGCCGGTTTACTGACACAATAACTAGGTTTTGAAGCATGAATGAAGTGTAGAGTTGTGATGTCCCATCAAACAGTTGTGAAATTGTACTTACAGTTTAGATTATGTTAAGATTGTTTCGAAATATGAGCCAAAGCGATTGAGAAAAACTGTAAACAAACAAATTTATCTTTAGCAATGTTATGGATGGATGGATGGAAGTGTTTGAGGTGAGTTACTACCTTTTGCATACATGCACTAGAATTGTAATGTCCCATCAAACAGCCGTGACAATTGCACGACTGATAAAAACTGTTATTAGAGCCACTAGTACATTTACATGAAGACAGTGTGTCCTCCAGGGAGATCAGTGCAACACTAGGTCAAGATCTTTTAATCTAACAAAATCTAGCTTTGTGTGTACGTGTGTTCTATTTCATCCTTACTGACCACCAGAGGCAGTGCTTCAACACTGAATATCTTCGTCTCGCGCATGCGCAGGTCGAGTATTAATATCAACAAAGTCACGTGTGACCTCGGATGACCCTGGTTAGGTATAAGTTCCGGTGTCATCCACGAGATCAGTCCTATTTCATCTTCTCGCTTGCGCAGTTTAACTACTGTGGTAGCATTAGCTAAAAGCTAAATTACCTATTTGAGCTCGTCGCCGGTAGCCTTGTGACCACCGGTCGGAGTTGCGGAGTTCGCCCTCCAAAGGCTGCGACGAGCCGCCCATCAAACTGTGTTGTTCGCCGTTCGGTCCTCCGACGGAGGAGACGGCGGACGCACCTATCCTGGTCATCACCAGCGTGATAAGGACATCTTCCCATGTGTACATCACCCGGTGAGATCGATTTATATTGTTTTCTATAACGATAAACGTTACTATGCACAGTTAGCAGAGCGTTAGCTCATGCTAACTAGTGGACAACGTGCTGTCAGTGAGGGAGCGTCCCAGGTCTCCCCTCGGTGTAGCACTATAACGAACATTGCTTACTATAGCTTCTGTGTACAGTTAAGTATATTGATAACAGTTACTGTGCTAGTGAAGACAGTGTACTCGCTCTCCTCTCACTACACAGGCTGTTTTTTCTGCACGTTCTCTCCAGTTAGCAGCGCGTTCTCGCTCAGGCTAACTCGGCGCGACACCAGCAACAGTTAAGTAGATTGATAACAGTTACTGTGCTAGTGAAGACAGTGTGCTCGCTCTCCTCTCACTACACAGGCTGTTTTTTCTGCACGTTCTCTCCAGTTAGCAGCGCGTTCTCGCTCAGGCTAACTCGGCGCGACACCAGCAACAGTTAAGTAGATTGATAACAGTTACTGTGCTAGTGAAGACAGTGTGCTCGCTCTCCTCTCACTACACAGGCTGTTTTTTCTGCACGTTCTCTCCAGTTAGCAGAGTGCTCTCGCTCAGGCTAAACTTTGGCATCGGAGTCCATAACACTACTGTCCTCGCATTAGCAGAGTGCTCTCGCTCAGGCTAATCGGGTAGAATCAGACATCGACAGCTGTGCTAGGGAAGACAGTGTGCTCGCTCTCCTCTCCCTACACAGACTGTTTCCTGCAAGTTATCTTCAGTCAGCAGAGTGTTTTCGCTCAGACTGACTTCAGCAGCACCTGACGGGGCAGAGTTTCTCCGTGGCTGTCACGATGCTCAACTCTCCAGGCTGCAACACCTGTATGGCTCCTCTTCACCCTGAGGATGGCCATGACCTTTGCCCCTCTTGTCTGGGCCTTGAACATCTGAGGGAGGGCCTCTCGGAGGACCCGTGCATGAACTGCAGCATCATGCCTCGTGCAGTGAGGGCCGCTAGGCTGGCTGAGGTAGAACTCCTGATGGGTTACGCTGGCCTCCCCTCAGGGCAGCTGGCCCCAGCCCAAACTACCCGTTCCAAGCGGCGGGCCACAGAGGCTGCGGGTGCGCCATCCATGAAGCAGGCTAAGTCTGGCAAGCTGTCTTCTAAGGTGGATCTGCTTACGGCTGAGCTGGCCCAGATGAAGTCGCTCCTCCTGGCCCTCCACTCTAGTGCGGGGAGGGAGGACGCAGGTACACCTACTCCGCCCATGGCTGAGTCATATTCGGAGGAAGATGCTGTCTCGATGGCGGCTTCAGCCACCCTCTTTAATGAATACAACGTGGAGGAGCCCTCCCATTCCTCTGTGCGCGACTCTCGTTCCTCGGCCCAGAGTTCTCCCGATGGGATAGGAGACAGTTCCATGGGAGCCATCATTCGCATGGCCTTGGCTCGCCTGCAGCTGGATATACGGCAGCCAGAATCGGCGCCTGCTAGCGCTTTCTTTAGGCACGCGCCGGCCTCCACCACCTTTACTGTACCTCCCTCCGAAGAGTATCTTAGGGAGTTACAGGCATGCTGGAGGGATACTAGGGCTTTCTCCCGTCTCCCGTCTGATGGCCGAACCCTGGCAGCCATGCAGGATGCGGCGAAATTCGGCCTTGACCACATGCCAGCTATTGAGCCTGCCATTGCTTCTCTCATAGTCTCCCCTGACGAGGCTCTGAGACCAGAGGCAAGGTGCCCTCGACCCCAATGTCGGGTCACAGACGACCTCCTCTCTAAAGCTTATGATACAGCGGCTCGCATGGGCCGCATGGGCAACTCCCTCTCACACCTCATGCTCGCCCTCTCAGCCTCTCTGCAGGAGGCTGCTCCCGACGTTTCCTCCACCAGCCTCGGTGACGCGTCATTACAGGCGTTTGCACTGATGTCGAGGGAACTTGGACGGCTGATGTCCATGCTGGTTCAGACTCGTCGCCAGGTTTGGCTGGCGCAGTCGCCCTTGTCTGAGACATGTCGGAGGACCCTCCGTGCTGTCCCAGTAGAACCAGGGCACCTGTTCGGGACAGCTGCCCTACAGGTACTTGAACGGACTGTCCAAGCTGACCAGACCAGGCAGCAGTTCTCGGGTCTTCGAAAGGGCATGCCCCCCCCCGCCAGGCCTAGGGGCTCCAGGTCTGCCCCCCGAGGCTGCTCCCGGCCACCAACTCAGCGTAGTGGCCACCACGAACCTCAGCGCTCCACCGAGAGGCAGGTCCGCTACCGTGACAACCCCGCCCACTTGCCCTCCAGGCAACCCTGGGCCGTGGAGCCTAACCGCCGCCCCCCCCAGAGCCTTCAGAGGCCGGGGGACCCGCTACTGAGACCCTAGGGCCGGCTGTCGGTTTTTTCTCCCAGCAGCAGATCAACTGCTGGGCAGATTACACGTCAGACCCCTGGGTGGTGTCCACCCTAACCCGGGGGTACAAACTTCAATTCCGGCGCCGGCCCCCATCCTCCAGCCGGGTCATAATGACCATCATCAAAGACCCGGCAAAAGTCCTAGCCCTGAACCAGGAGCTATCCACACTTCTGGCCAAGGGCGCAATCGAGCCTGTGGACCCCCTGTCACAACCCGGGGGGTTCTACTCAACTTATTTTCTCGTCAAGAAGAAAGGCGGTGGACTTCGCCCAGTCCTAGACTTGAGGGGACTCAACAAGTTCCTGAAAGTCTTGCCATTCCATATGCTGAGCACAGCGGACACTCTTCGTGCTGTCACCAGGTGGGAATGGTTCACATCTGTCGACTTGAAGGATGCTTATTTCCATGTTCCCATTGTACCTCACCACAGGAGGTTTCTTCGTTTTGTTTTCCAAAACCGTCACTTTCAGTTCAGGGTGCTTCCATTTGGACTCTCCCTGTCCCCACGGGTATTCACCAGGTGCGTTGCGGCGGCCCTCTCGCCCCTGCAGTCACGCAGCATGAAGATCCTGCCGTATCTAGACGATTGGCTGATCTGTGCGCCATCCCCGCTTCAGGCGGCCCGGGACACGGCCCTCCTTCTCTCCCACATGGCCCAGCTGGGTCTCAGGGTGAACTTGGAGAAGAGCTCTCTGAACCCCTCCCAGAGCATGACCTTTATTGGTATGGCTCTGGACACTGTCACTATGAGGGCTTGTCCGTCACTTCAGCGTGTGGACGACATCCTCCACCACCTTCACATCTTCCAAGGGGGCAGGTCGTTGCCCCACATTCTGTTTCTTCGCCTGCTGGGCAAACTGGCAGCTGCCTCAGCTGTCGTTCCCTTGGGCTTGCTTTCACTGCGCCCTCTGCAGAGATGGTTGAACGGCCTCCACTTGGACGCCAAGCGGCACAGGCACAAGAAGATAAAGGTGTCTCAACAGTGCCTTCTCGCTCTATCCCCATGGAGGGAGAGAGCGTACTTGGAAAGGGGCGTGCCCATGGGCTCCGTTCCATCCCGCAGAGAGACCGTCACAACAGATGCCTGCCTCTCTGGGTGGGGTGCAGTGTGGCAGAACAAGACTGCTCGGGGACAGTGGTCTGCTCTGGACAGCACAGAGCATGTCAATGTGCTGGAGCTACGCGCAGTGCACCTAGCGCTCAAGCACTTCCTGCCATACCTGAGAGGGAAACATGTGCTCGTCCGGTCGGACAACACATCGACCGTCTTTTATATAAACCACCAAGGGGGCACCAAATCTGCAAGGTTGCTGCAGACATCCCAGGCTCTCCTGACATGGGCAGCCTCTCGCATGACCAGCCTACGGGCAATGTATTTACCAGGGGAACGGAACCTTGTTGCAGATTTCCTCTCCCGTCACAAACCCCCACCGGGGGAGTGGCGCCTTCACCCATAGGTGGTACAAAAAATATGGAGTCTCTTTGGCAGAGCAGAGGTGGATCTCTTTGCCTCAGAGATGTCGACCCACTGCCCCCTCTGGTTCTCCTTGAGGGAGAAGACCAGCCCTCTAGGTCAAGATGCTCTGGCTCACACGTGGCCAGAGGGTCTCCTCTATGCCTTCCCACCGTTCCCTCTGATCCTACCAACACTTCTCAGAGTGTTTCAGCAGGGCCACAGACTTCTCCTGGTGGCCCCCTTCTGGCCAGCAAGGACATGGTTCTCACTGCTGCACAGGCTCTGCTGCGGGACGCCATGGCGCCTCCCCAGCAGGACAGACCTCTTATCTCAGCTGGGGGGTCAGATCTGGCACCCCGACCCCTGCCGCCTTCAGCTGTGGGTTTGGCCGCTGGAGGGCCCGACCCAATGCTGACTGATTGCATAGAGCCCGTCCGAAGAACTATTCTGAATGCCAGAGCACCATCTACCCGCCTGCAGTACGAGAACAGGTGGAAGTTGTTCTCTGAATGGTGTACAGTTCAGAAAGAGGACCCAGTACATTGCTCGGTGCCCACGATTCTGAAGTTTCTGCAGTCCCTCCTGGAAGGTGGCCGGTCTCCATCTACACTGAGGGTGTATGTGGCTGCTATTTCATCGCAGCACGATAGGGTCGATAATAACACTGTGGGGAGCAACAGGCTTGTGTCTCTCTTCTTAAAAGGGGCTCTGCGGCTGCGTCCCCCGAGCACTCCGAGGGCTCCCGCATGGGACCTGCCCCTGGTGCTGGACGCTCTATGCTTGCCTCCCTTTGAACCCTTAGTACAGGCAGAGCTGAGGTGGCTGTCGGCCAAAACTTCGTTTCTCCTTGCCATCACTTCTGCAAAGCGTGTAGGCGAGCTACATGCCTTGTCAGTGAACAATTCATGTCTGAGGTGGAACTCAGATGGCTCAGGTGTCACTTTGTGGCCAAACACAGCGTTCCTCCCTAAGGTGCTGTCACGCTCACATCACAATCAGCCTATTCGGCTTGCCCAGTTTCAACCCCCTAAAGGAGAGGGGGAGGAGAGGGCAAGGCTGTTATGCCCAGTGCGGGCCCTTAGAGCCTATATAGAAGCCACCGCATGCATACGGCAGTCAGAACAACTCTTTATCTGTTACGGCGGTCCCAAGAAGGGCTGTGCTCTCTCAAAGCAGCGCTTGTCCCACTGGATCGTGGAAGTCATTGCCCACGCATACAGGGTGAACGACCGTTCTCCTCCATCTGCAGTAAGGTGCCACTCTACCAGGAGTGTTTCCACATCATGGGCAACCCTGAGAGGGGTCCCCTTGGAGGACATATGTGCCGCGGCCTCATGGACGTCACTGAGCACATTCTCCAGATACTATAGAGTCAATGTGGCCACCCCCCATCCATTGGGCGTGGTCCTTCAGCCGAGTTCCTCTGCTTCATCTCTATGAGGTATGTACTCAGGGATTCCTCGTGACTTTGTTGTTATAAGTCATCCAGTGTTGAAGCACAGCCTCTGGCGGTCAGTAAGGATGAAATAGAACGATAGTTACGAATGTAACTACGGTTCTATGAATCCTGGATGACCGCCAGAGTTCTTAGTCACTCAGAATCTCGTGATCCCGTGAGAAGATTCTGTAGGACTGATCTCGTGGATGACACCGGAACTTATACCTAACCAGGGTCATCCGAGGTCACACGTGACTTTGTTGATATTAATACTCGACCTGCGCATGCGCGAGACGAAGATATTCAGTGTTGAAGCACTGCCTCTGGCGGTCATCCAGGATTCATAGAACCGTAGTTACATTCGTAACTATCGTTTTATTCTCACTGAAATGACCCACTTCCTCAGAGTGGGACAGACCACAGGAGGGTGGAGGGTTTGAAAAGAGCGCGTCTGAGAGAGATTTTGTGTATTTACATGGGACAGAAAGCTCGACTCTTGTGACTCTTCCTCCTCTGGGGGTGAGAGGAGAGCCTGGCACAGATCTGTGGGAAAGACATAGAGAGGGTGTTTGACTACAGCGAGCCTTTGTGGGTCTGCACAGTCACACTTATTAGTCACAGCAGAAGGTGTGAGCTGTAATTTATAATCTAGCTAGTTAGCTCACAGTGTCACCTATTTATGCAGAAGCAGTTTGATGGATTGCAGATTGTAAAGTGGTGCAGCTTCAAATTAACAGCTCTACCTGCTGCATTTAGTTTAATGCACCTTTGAAAGATTTTGTCATCTTAAAGAGGTAATTCTGTTTTTATTGTTGTTGTGTTTTAAGATAAACGTGGCAAAATGAGCATGCACCACATCACACCACACTATCACAGTCTCATTCAGATGCTGACATGGCTACACTTGACTAGTGGGAATTAAGATATTCCTCTATACTCCAATTAATGTTATGGTGAATCACATACACACACTGTTGTAACTCAAAGTGTGTTAGGACTAGAGAGGGAACGATAGGATTTTATCGCAGATCACAACAAAAAACACAATTGGCTCAATTCGTGGTGAATTTCCATTATCGGAATAATCATGAATATCGTCAAAAGGGATTTGAAAAAGCTGTCTAGCTCGCTGTTATGGTAGAGAAGTGAAAAATAAAGCCTGATTTTTAAAATACAGGAATTATCATGCAAGAAAGAACACACTCAATGTCGCTATTTCTTTATGAATTTATCCTGTATTTTTGCAGGTGGACCTTATTATTTATGGTAACCTTATTTAAGATTGTATGATTGTTTTTTACTAAAAAAAAAAAGATGTGTGTCCTATCTGTGATGCAATAAGAATGATAATGAATCGCAATTATTTTGGCCAGAATAATTATGACGTTACATTTTCATATCGTCGCATGCCTAGTTAAGACTATATGATGACTTTGTTGGGTATACAATGAATTTGAAAAAGTGTACCTGTGTTGATGTCTAACAGATGCTCTATGAATCCGAATTCAAACCTCACTTGGTTGCAAAATTAAATTCTCAAATCTCAAATTAAAGGGTCAGTTCTTCAATTGGGAGAGAGTCCTACACATTTATAAGTATTGACTTAACTGCCATGAGGGCACACAAATAACATATGTGACTAAATTGGGTGCCATTCTCCTTTAAGAGACAGGATGAAACAGAGGAGCACAGATCGTATCTGTGTTAACAGGACATTACAGGCTGGATTCTTGGGAAATAATCCAGATTATCTGAAGTCACATAAGTAGTGTGTTGTCTCAGGCCTCACAGATCACAAAGTAGGCCACAACTTGAACTAAAAAGACATGACATTCTCTTTACCTTTGAGCTGGCCCCACTGAAAACCCACTGCCCCTGTTTCGTCATGTTATTGGTCTGTCATGAGAACTAAATGAGTTTCACAGTTTATCAGTACCTTATCAGAGGACTATGTAACTCCACACTCACGTTGTTTCATTTTTCTGTGCGCCATGCCAGGGTGAGGAGTAGAGAGGTGGAGATATCAACAAAACTCTCTGTTTGTCCAGTTAAATGACTCCGTACAGTTTTGATGCTCTAACTACTGACACAGGAATGAGAATGTAGTGCAGAGGAAGTGGGAAGATATCAGTAAATGAATTTACTAAACTGCAAAATGATATTCTTCCCACTAGATTAAACTAATGTGGACTCAAAAAGACATGCTATATGGTGTCACATTTGACTAAATAAGAAACCAGGAAATAATTGGTAAGGCCGTCACTGCCTGGCATTAAAGTATTTCCTTTACTGCAAGAAAGTTTTTCAACACTGCAGTGCCACTCTAATTTCTTCACCAGACTTAAACCTCCTGCTTGCATCGACTCCGTCCACACAGCAGTGCCAGCCACGTGCTGCTGCTGGGCCTGGATACCTATAATATTCATAGCGTCCTTGTCAGAACACATTTATGCCGCCTCACTGAACAAATGTCTGTAGAATGAAAGGAAGAAGGGGGGGCGCCAGAGTTTACAAGACGACTCAGCAAAACTAAGGGCTGTATCCTTTGTATTGGATTCAGTCAAAGCCAACACACACAGATAGTTTTTTGTTGTTGATTCAATACTTGGATAATAAGTCAGAGATAAAACCATCAACATGGCTAAGATAATTCACCGAAGATGTTCACCTTCCATATCTTGATTTTACCGTCATATATGTATGATAAAACAGAGCCATACTGACTAGAAATGCTGGCCATAAGACACTGGTTCAGCAGCTGTGATTGTGGCCGTTCTGTGTGGAGTTTGCATGTTCTCCCTGTGTTAGCGTGGGTTTTCTCCAGGTTCTCCGGCTTCCTTCCACAGTCCAACGCGTCATGTCTTTGGGGGTACAACACCTGCGCAGTAAAATCTGGTCTGCCCTCGCCGAAATTGAGCCAATCGTGTGTTTTCGTTCTTAAAATGAGCCCTTCATATCTACATATGGAGCGTGTCCTCTTCACAGAGTCCGCCATGTTTCTACAGTAGCACAGAACGGACAAACCAAACACTGGCTCTAGAGAACCTTTTCGAGTTTTTATGTTACCTGAAGGCCACCATAGTTCTCCAACACGCTTGTGGAACTGCGGCAACGTGAGCCGCAGAGTGTAAAACCGTGGTACCGCCAGCCGCCGTTTGACTTCTGTTGCTCCTAAAGTAGTGTTATTATGGTTTGGATGGCCTCTTGAGCGAGGCGAACGGCGTTACCACGGTTTTGCACTCAGTGGCTCACGTTACCGCAGTCTTGGAAAGGGAGGAGTGAGCGGAGGGTAACACAGTTGGTTGTAATCTGCAACCACACCACTAGGTGTCAGCAAATCCTACACACTGTCCCTTTAAAATATAGCAATTCAATACCACAAACTACCACCTCAGAAATGACCTCAGAACTCCTCTGTGGATTGATGGTAGAAGTAATCCTACTACAGGTATATGGCAATATCGCTCTGAATAACAATTGTTCATTTGTCAATTTCTTCAGTTTCTTTCCACTTTTTTGGTCCCGATCCAATTCCTAAAAACAGCTACTTAAGAAACAAAGTCAGGCTGCGGCCGGTTGGCTGCACTCCATCAGCTGTAATCACCACTTCCCTGTCTGAGACTCCAGATGCTGTGCTGAGGAGATGGACTGTCAGGGATCTTCATTCACCTTTGCAGACAGTCAGACAAGGAGCTTTTGCAAAGACAAAACTTACAATGATTAGTGAATGACA
Source organism: Sebastes fasciatus (assembly GCF_043250625.1). Lineage (NCBI taxonomy): Eukaryota > Metazoa > Chordata > Actinopteri > Perciformes > Sebastidae > Sebastes > Sebastes fasciatus. The sequence continues at coordinate 7,913,400 of NC_133799.1, forward strand.
GACACATTGAGATGAAGGCAGCTGTGCTGATTTGGGGTTTGCACTCTGTAATTAATGAATTCAAGCCACAAATATTACTCCAGCTAAAGGCTTTTATATTTACATTTTCATGTGTTTGGCAATCACGTGGAATTTGCATATCAGTGATGGCATGCACGCTATCTTATTTCAGTTTGTTTTGTTGAAACCATCCTTGGTGATATGACCTTAACTCTGGTTGGTTTCTTGGCCCGGCTCTCCCTCTGCAATCCAGGCACACATACACACAGCTATACAAAAAAAAAGAAGGAAAGAAATAGGGGTGAAATATGATGCAGGTGACCATCCTTGGAAACCAGCCATTCATTTTCTTGCCCATGAGCCAGCAGTAACTTCTTTCACCTTGTCAGGAATGTCACCTCCACATGGATGGAAGCACAACGTGTCGTGGCAACAAAACCAGCACAAGAGCTGTTATGAAGAGATTACGTTGTGTTGATAAACCTAATCTGTGCTGACCGGACTCCTGGCTTTAGTTGTTAACACTGTGATTTTCAACACAATGGTCAGTTTGCTTTTAAGGCTATGGCTAAATGCTCTTGTGCTGCTGTTGGGTGCCAGGCTTTCACAAACAACTTCACACATTACAGACACGCACGCACACACACGCACACACACAGCGCCCATGCAGGTACAAAGGCTGGCTGATACATTGGTATTGAAGCGATTCTTATCCTCTAATCTAATTACTGATGTACTGAGTAAGTACTAAGCTCCATTCAGTCACAGCAGGTGACTGAGTCCTTCTTCCTCCAGATGACGTACATGTGCAGTAGTGGAGAGTGTTGAACCCGGATGTTCCTTCTTAATGGACATCAAACCACTTACAGTTTGCACACAGACAGAGGCATGTAGAGGGGAATATGACAAATGGCAAGCAAATGTTGAAAAGTGGCATCGTATATTGAATGGCTAAAGCATTCAAAAGGAGACACAAAAGTGAAAGAGAGATCTCCATACAGACATGACAAGCAAAAGGCGGAGGAGCAGTGCTTGTCCCCAAGGGCCAAGTGGACTTAACTCAGCAAACATGTGTACTTAAGCAAACTACTGAATCCTGTTTTGTAGCCCACCTGTCCTCACTCCTGAGGTCAAGAAATCCGTAGGCTACTCAAATACAACTTTGAGGCACTCCATGTCATAAAATGTTGTTGATTGCATCTATATTAATTTACTGTTGATACTTTTTATTGATACATTTTTACTGCCAACAGGCTTCTTGTTTGAATGCAGCACTTTTACCTGTAATGGAATATTTTCCACTGTGGAATGGCAACTTTCTCAAAATCAAAGGATTTTATAACTGAATAAAACAATATAAAGAAAGAATAAATAGGTTTATACTTTCGCTAACGTTTGTTATATAAAAGATCTGGATCATCAAAAAACAAATGGCTTATACTATCAGATGATAGCCTACAGTATACCAAGATGGAATGTAACAAAGTACATTTACTGAAGTACAGTAGTACAGTTTTGTAGAACATGCACTTTACTCCAATTTATGCTACTTTATACCTCTACTTCACTATTTAATTATTTGACAGCTATGGCTACAAATTGCTGTAATAAAGTTGTCCACACAAAATGCACATCATAAATTACGATGCATTGTTACCCAACAGTGTATAAACCATAGATATAAAACAGTAGATGCAACATTATGTCATAACTAATGTGTTAACCCTCCGCCATCTGACCTGGGTATTAAGTGGAATTTCATTTCATTGTCACTGTGCAATATCATTTTCAACTTGTGCAATTTTGTTAATAGTCTGTTTATTGTCAATACTGTATATACTGCTCCTATTTGTATACCTCCTTCTATTTAAATGGTTCATATTTTGTAACACTTTGTTTAGCTCTTTTTTTTACTGTGTTAGCTGATGCATCTTGTTTTTTGCACTATCCCCTTTGCTGCTATACACTGCAAATTTCCCCACTGCACGACTAATACAGGAATATCTTATCTTATCTTATCTTATCTTACTTCTTCCACCACTGACTGTGTATTTCGTCATCATTAGAAGGCTAATGAGCTATAATTCCTTCCCAGTGATTTTCTTCTTTACCATTATTAGCATATGAGCCTCTCACTGCACACTCTGATTTCATCACCTTCAGTGTAGGGAGTGGATTGAGTGTTTCGATACTTTCACAGTATTTATAAAGGACTTAAGCCTGCTTTATAATAAAAAAACATGAAAATCTCACTTTTTTTATAATATGGGACCTTTAATAAAGTATGTTTACATTGTTGTATTGCTACTTATATTTTTTTATTTTTTATCTTTTTTATTTCAAAATGACAGTATACATAGTAACAGCAGAAAAAATTCAAAACATTTACATACAGACGAAGCATAGCGAAAACATAAACAAAAAGCTGTGCCAAACATAAAAGGACAACAGAAATTAAACAAAACCAACATAAAATTAAAAAAAAAAGATATTGCATACAATCATTGTTTTCATTGCTTTTTTGTTTTGTGAGGAAGTAATGGTTGACAGATAAAGATCGATTTCTTTAATAAATACAAAGAAGTTAGACTTTTTTTTTGGTAAATTTACACTTGTGAAGTATTGCTACTTATATAGGCTGCCTACTTCTTCCACCACTGCCTGTGTATTTCGTCATTATTAAATGGATAGATAGATAGATAGATATATTGATAGATATATAGATAGATAGATAGATAGATAGATAGTAACTTTATTGATACCGAGGGAAATTCAAGTTTCCAGCATCACAGTTCCATAGTGCAAAACATGTTAGTAAAAAGGCAGTAAAAAAGTGAGTAGTGCAAAGTACAAAAAAATTATACCAGATATAAAAATACAAGGAGATGAAGAAAACTGTTAAAACTGAATATAGTGCAGGGTAACAGCTGTGATACAGGACTATTAAAAAATGAATATAGTGCAGAAGAGACTGTTAAAAATGAATGAAAACAATTCTGAGATTTCCAGAATAAAGTCATAATATTATGAGAAAAAAGTCGTAATATTACGAGAATAAGGTCATAAATTTGGGAGAAATTTTTTTTTAATATTACGAGAATAAAGTCATAACTTTATGAGACAAAAAGTCGTAATATTACGAGAATAAAGTCATACATCTACGAGGAAAAAAGTCTTAATATTACGAGAATAAAGTCATAAATTTGGGAGAATTTTTTTTTAATATTACGAGAATAAAGTCATACATTTACGAGAAAAAAAGGCGTAATATAATGAGTAAAATTAGTAAAATGAGTAAAATGAGTATAGTGCAGGGTAACTCCAGTAGCTTAGTCTATGCAAGTGCACTGTGGAGGCTAGAAGGCTGATGAACTATAATTCCTTTCCGGTATGTTTACATTGTTGTATTGCTACTATTGCTATATTTTTTTATTTCACAATGACAGTATACATAGTAACAGCAGAAAACATTCAAAACATTTACATACAGAAGAAGCATAGCGAAAACATAAACAAAGAGCTGTGCCAAATATAAAATAAAAATACAATTTTATAAAATAAAATGAAAAAAAAAAGACCACACGACAGTATGACAATAAATTCACTTAAAAACTTTAAAGATATTGCATACATTCATTGTTTTCATTGATTTTTTATTTTGTGAGGAAGAAATTGTTGACAGATAAAGATCCATTTCTTTCATAAATACAAAGAAAGGCTTTTTTTTTGGTAAATTTACACTTGTGAAGTATTGCTACTTATATAGGCTGCCTACTTCTTCCACCAATGACTGTGTATTTCGTCATCATTAGAAGGCTGATGAACTATAATTCCTTTCCGGTAATTATTATTTTTTTGTTGTACCACTATTTGCATGTGAGCCACATTCGCTGACACACTGCACCCTCTGATTTCATCACTTTCAGTTTAGGGAGTGGGTGTTGTAGCTCCGCCCACCTTTGCTTACGACACACGTGGCGGTCGCACCGTTTCTTGCGTCGGGAGCGCGCGCTCCGCTCTCTCCCCCCGTCACCAGGCAGCAGCAGCAAGAGGCCAGTCACACAGAGCGAGTCCAGACGAGACGGAGAGTGGACGTGCTTCTCCTACAGACACACAGAGAGAGAAAGAGAGAGAGAGAGATCACACCATCTACTACTACACAGCCGAGCCGAGCCTGTTAGCCGCGTTGCGTCTTCTGCTTTAACCCGAACCAACCAACCAACTCTGAATTCACATTAAATATGTCTAATATCGTTTGCTGTCAAACGCCACAGGTAAGACGTGTTTCTCTGTTTGACGTCATTAGCAGCAGGTTGCCTAGCTATAGGAGGCTAACATGCACTAGCTTCCTCTCCATCTCCCTAAGAGCTGCTTTGGCTCAAACTGGGTGTTACCTCGCTTGTAAGATAACTCTGCTTTTATAATTGGTGTAAAAAAATGGAGTTATTTAGATTATAAAGGATGTTTTTTTGTTCCTGACACAGTTCCTATAGACTATAGCTGTATGCTTTCTTTCTGGCACACAGCCAGACATCATGGCCCTGCTACCAGAGGAGGAGGCATGCAGATGAATGACATTGCTTTGCAGCGAATAGACAAACACTAGAGATATACTAGCTGGGGGGACCAATTGTAAGAGCAGGGTGGGTACCATGTAGCATGATGGGTACATCCTGTCCTTTACTCAACCCTCTCTCCATTTAGTAGTGCCATTACTGTGTCAGATTTGATGGGCTGTGACCAGTCTTGTTTCTGTCTTAACAGTATTGGCTGTACTGTATTGATTGTCTAGTAAAAAGGAAATTGCCCTAGACGATTCAGATTTGCTTAAGTGCTTTATAGTCATGGTAGTATTTGATCTACTGTGCTTTTAATCTGGCAACCACGTGGAAAATTTACCAAATAACATGCAGTGGTTTTATGAAAAAGGGTGAAAAAATCATTTAGCAGGCTCTTTTTAAGGCTTATCCAATAGATGATTAATAAATCATCCTCACTGTGTTGAGTGGCTATGCTCAGATATTCCCCGTTTTACTTCCTTTACATGGAAATGAGTCAAGCTAGTGTCTCTCCTCTCTCATGTCATGGTAGTATTTGACATACTGTGCTTTTAATCTGGCAACCACGTGGAAAATTTACCAAATAACATGCTGTAGATTAGTGGTTTTATGAGAAAGGGTGAAAAAAAACATTTAGCAGGCTCTTTTAAGGCTTATCCAATATATGATTTAATAAATCATCCTCACTGTGTTGAGTGGTTATGCTCAGATAGTCTCCCTTTTACTTCCTTTATATGGAAATGAGTCAAGCTAGTATTTGAAATGTGGCTGTACTGTATCGATTGTCTAGTAAAAAGGAAATTGCCCTAGCCGATTCAGATTTCCTTAAGTGCTTTATAGTGTGTCTCTCCTCTCATGTCATGGTCATGATAGTATTTGACCTACTGTGCTTTTAATCCGGGTCTTAAAATGGCAACCCACGTTGAAAATTTCCAAATAACATGCAGTGGTTTGTTGAAAAAGGGTGAAAAAACATATAGCAGGCTCTTTAAAGCTTATCCAATAGATGATTAATAAATCATCCTCACTGTCTTGAGTGGTCATGCTCAGATAGTCTCATTTTTACTTCCTTTCTATGGAAATCAGTCAAGCTCGTATTTGAAATGTGGGTGTTTTCCGAATAACACATTTGACGTCTTCCTCATTTTCATTGTTCAGCAGAATCTGAGGTATTATGGTATCTCAGTTCTGCTAGTGCTTTGATCAATTTTTGTACTTTTATATAGACGCACAAACAATACAATGTTTACTGCCTCCTTCATTTTTTTTTATTGTCACACCCTTTTAAAAGGTTCCCTTGTTCAAGACGTGTTAAATTTGAAGCAGTAAATTTCCACACAGTTAAAACTGGGTGAAATATCCAGCAATGTCTCTCTTCACCACTGGAGGGGGTGTCTAACAAGCATTGAATGTTCAGAGTCAGGCCTGCACTTTTGTGACTGACTAATCGGATGGAAAAATGGAGAGAGAGAGGATACATTCAGGGCTACCCTCTGTGACAAAGTTGTGAACAATCTCACTTGTTCTCTTAGGCGCCTTTGTTCTCGCTCCTTTGTTGACTGTTTTTCAAGCGTACGCCCAAATATCCACATTAACGGCTCAACAAGTCTGCCTGGCTTTTTTGTCTACGCATAAATTCCTATATGCCTGGTCACTGACCTGATTCAGCACTCTTACTTCCCCATTCTCACTCTAGTTTTTGGACATGTGTGTCCACATGAGTCACCAAAGGGTCAAACATTACTCTGTGTAAAAGACCGAAATGAAATACATAGTCAGCATGTGATATGCTTAACAGCAGTTTCCATGTAGCAATACATCCTGATTGCCATTTGCTGGTTCCCAGAGTAACACTGATTATCTATATTAGATTATTATTTAATCACAGCTGTGAGTAAGGCAGCAACTCGATTTTGGAGAATTATCCAGAGAGCTGAGCGAAGTGTTGGGTTTGGTGTTAGGTGGAGGAATGAGACGGGAACAAGGCAACAAGCGAGCATGGCGGACGCAAGCATGTGGAGGAGTTGAGCTTTTGAGCCTTCACAAGGAGTCTCCTGCCAGATGTTGCATAACTGCCTAAAACTGGGCCAGTGTTCCCTCTATCCACACACACACACACACACACACACACACGGTGAATTATAGCTTTCCATGCTGTTCAGTGCGATACAAAAAGACCATATTCTAGCATGCGCCATCGTACTTGAGGAGCATTTACCCGTAAAAATCTCTGGCACACTTACCAGCAGTCTTGGCTCGGTAGTTTTACACATCCGCCTTTCACACGTCTTTGCCAAACCCCAAAACAGTAGTGCAGCACGGGCTGCACTTATGCTCAGTGTGTGTTTAACTTTCACACTGCACATGATTAGCATCTTTCTGGATGGAATACTCTCTAACAAAACTCATTTGACAGTGACTGCTGTCAAACAGTGCAAGGTACTTTCTCAGAGCAAAGTTATTAAATACCAGCCGCGACAGTGTGTGCTGGTCACCTTGTGAGTCTGCATGTGTGTTGAATGCAATTATTAACTGCCAAATACAGGGACGCTAAATGTTGGCTGTGGCAGGTAAAAACTTCTGGTCTCCTGCTACCATGGCAGATAGGTTTTCCTTTTATTAAGAAATATTATTAAAGTAAAAAATTGTCAGGGATTAAGGTTACATGATATATTCCATATTTCTGCTGTCTGGTACTACTGATGGTGTTTACAATTGTAAAGCGTTCTACATAGATTTCAGAAGAGGCAGACAAAAAGAAAGAGTGGCCAGTAGGAATATTCAGTGACCCGGTCCCTTGACCCTTTGCTTTGTGCTTTGTAAGTGTCGCCAAAAGGATAAAGGAAAAACAAACAAAGTTAAATGCAGTCTGAAGTGAAGTTATCCGATACAAACATAATTCCTCTTTTTTCCCTTCTGATACTTGACTTATGAAATTCACACTGCGTGGTTTTGAGTTTAGTATGTCACTAGATTTGAGTTTTTTTTTTTTATTTTGTCGATCTGCCACAGCACACACTTGTACTGTGTGTATTTGTGCTTTGCGGGTGATTTTAAATATAGGATTGATGGTAGTGTCAGGTGGCTGTCTGGCATTCAAGTCATCGCCTTACATAATAAGTGTGGGAAGGGTGATATGCAAAATTAGCTTCTGGCGCATTGTGAACTCACGTTGTGATTTACTTGTTCAACTAGTTGCTTGGCGTATTTAACACTGGTGTTAAGTTATACTGAAAAGGAATAGCTCAGGGCAGCAGAAAATAACTGGCTTTTCAAATGCACTGTAAGAAATTTTTTTTTTCAGCTGAATACAAATGTTACAGAAAAAAACATTTCAGTGTAAAGCTGCCGTTCAGACATGGCCTTGGGTTTAGAAGAATGTGCAATGCCTTTCCTTCACACCATCTTGACTGTGGATAAGACGATTCCAGCAGCATACAAAGAGCATACTGTTTGTCTGCCCCGATGTCAGCCTGGATGTCTTTTACATTGTCTGTATCATGCTCGCAGCAGCTGAAGTCTACACATGGATTGTGCACAGTGCAACTACACTTGAAACGGTTCCAGATAAAGCTCCTGTGAGGCTAAAGAATACTTTAAAAATGAAAAAGTCTTTTGTTTTTATATTTTTTGCTATGTGCCTAACAAGGAGATTGTCAAAGGAGGCCTTCTTTTATCTGTTACAGGGCTTTTAGGCTTCAGTACTAATGTTGTTCTGCACACTAACTGGAGGACTTCACTGAAAGATTCTTGCACAATGATTCACATGCGGCTACTGAATGTGCCACTGACAGCAGCTAGAGTCACAAGTACATTATATGCGCTGCAGTTGAGTAAATCACAGCTTTTTCTAATGAGCTAGAACTGCATACGAGTTGGATACAGAGCACTCCACAAAGCTGGGCTGCCCAGGAAAGCAACACATGTCACATGGAGGAGTGTGGATATAGTTTCAGACTATGGCCAGCTGCTGTCGTCTGTCCTGTCCTCTCCACATTTGGTACAGTGATAAAACGGTTGGGACTGCAGTGTAATTCATTTGCTGAGCTTCAGATGGCATAGTGGCGAGGTGGTTAGGCACGGCGTTACGTCAGTTGTGGTCGTTTTTTTTTTCTGTGAACATCTGATTGGTACAAGTGAGCTCTGTGTGTTTTTGTTTGGCTCAGTTTGGGCTGCCGGGAGGCTTTACCGCTAGTTAATAGCAGGATAAAATATCTTGATGGGGGAGATATGGGATGGATGATCTCTATTGGATGTGACATGCAAGTGTGGGTGGGTGGGGTCTGTGAGCCAGGGTTGCATGGTATATGGAGAACAATGATGGCCAACCACAATTCCTAGCAACAGATAACAGACCATCACTGTATCTCACCACCTGACTGGCTGTGGATACTCTTGTCACAAGTTGTTCCCTCCTGCATTTTCCTTATATGACATTGGTTGAATGAAAGGATTCCTATAGGGAGGAGCCAGTCAAAGGGGCTCATCTTATAAGATAGAGTTGAAGTGGAGTTGCTTCGGAGAGAGTGAAGACAGAGCTCAAGGCATGAGACGGATTAAACGGTCTTGCTCGGCCTGGTGGGACGCATCAGCAGGTGTGGAGATTTAAAGCGCTAAATGGAGGGTGTTGTAAGGGAGGAGTATCGACGGCATGGGCTTAAGCTACCAGTGCTGTACGCCTTTTCGTTTATAGCATATTGGGATAAAACGCTGAATCATTCTTCCTGAATTCAATGAGGATAACGTGATCAGATGAAGTGACCAATGTATCTTGAATCAAATCATCAATTTTTGAATTTTTGTATTCATGTGGGGAATATGGAAACATCGTGTACTCTACTGCATGTTTGAAAAATGACTTGTGAGAAGGACCCTGGAAGAGGAGGGGGGAGGTAGTGTTCTCAACTGCCATACCGTGCGCTAGGTTGCCTTGATTAATTTACCACGTGGAACTGACTCATGCTTGCATTGCATTGGTGCCAAGAATCGGCACTCTCCACTTCAAAAAAATAACAAACACCTTTTTTTTCTCTTTCTCTTCTAGGTTATAATGTATGACCAACACAGAATAAGTACAACTCTATAGCCAACGGGATCCCGAGGACTTGATTACAGTCGCTTCAAGCCTGATAGTTTGTCCGTGCGGCTGCTCCCCCTCTCCCTTCTGCTCACGCCCGTCTAGTCAACTGGCATTTCTTCTAACAACTTCCAATCCCTCTCCTCGGGTGAAGAAGACTTGAGTTCCACTGTGATCTCAGTCTGCTTTGCTTACTGCCTACCTTCGGTTCTACTCTCAGCAGTGGTGCTTCCCTGGATTTGCATTATTCTCTATTAGGTAAGGCCATGACTAATGCATAGGAGAGATTATAATACACAATACACATTACAGGCACCTAATCCTAATCCTCTCTCTGGTCATCAATTACTAAAGCCAGCTATTACAATGTTGCACGGCATAAAGCATGTTGGACAGCGTACAGAAGACAAGCATGCTGGGTATTATTGCTTTACTTAGCAAACATTCTTTTATTTATGTTGCATTTCCTCTGCAGGCATACTATCAAAATTCACCAAGATGATTCCAAACGGTTATTTGATCTTTGAGGATGAGAGTTTCCTGGATTCCACCGTGGCCAAAATGAACGCTCTGAGAAAGAGTGGTCAGTTCTGCGATGTTAGACTTCAGGTATGGTTAATGCAAACACACACACTCACACACCTTTTCAGAGAAGCCACAGAGTCACTCCGGTCATTTACGGCATATATCACGATATAGCATGATTCCTGGTAATTCAATAAAGAAATAGTCTATATGAAATAACCACATGGTAAAGCCTATTTTTGCATACTCCTGTGTCAATTAAATACTTGACAAATAAAATGTAGAGTATTTTCTCATTTAATTAAGAAATTAAGTGCAAAATTAAGTTTCAAGTGAAATTATAGAGGAAAAATTAAATAAACATTTCCAGCTATACCCCGACTATGTTTATATGCATGCACACAAATACAGAGTAATCAGATTAAGACAGTAGTTTGATTTAACAACACTGGGGCAGAAATATTGGGTGTAGCCATGTACTCTGGGTAATGGAGCTTAAAGGTTGGAGAAGCTTGTGACTAGAAGATTGCCTGTTGGAATCCAGTTTGTTAATCACATTGTACTGAGTTGTAATGTAAAGTGTGATGTAAAAATAAAAACCGCAATCTTCAAATGATATTCCCTCAAAATATTTCACATCAGATTTTCTGAGAAATTTGGGTTCGTCTGTGATTGTTATTATCAATTTAGAAGACACAATTGTATATCATGAAATCTCAATTCTGTATATGATTTCAGCACTCATTGAAAGATGATAAATATATCATTGAGTTATCGCCCAGCCTTACGTAAAAAGCTATGGTGCATCGTCAGGGATAAAATGACAAACATGTTGATTGAATACGAAAAAAGTTTGAGATGCACAAGATGTTAGAAATGACACAGCATAGTTCACTGGCTGGTGAATGCTAAGTGTTTTGTTCAACTGTGTGTGCGTCAAATGTGAGTGTTTCCTGTTATGTTTCCGTTGCTCTCTTATCTCAAGTGTGAGAACCTGTTCCCACCATTCATATAATACAGACCTCTGACAGACAGCCAGCCTGACATTTAGATATTACCATTGAGGCACAAGGGAATCAAATGGCTTTGATTTTTAACTATTGATCATGTCGCTTTTTATCACAAACATTCTCTCAATCAATATTGGGTTTATTTCTTTAGTTTCCTTTAATGCGTTAATACTAATAATCATGTTTGGTGGTGGTTGTTTCCCTTTAACAAACTCCTAAGCATCCTAATTGTTTGTCTTCTTCTTTCCCCTTCATTTGTCCAGGTGTGTGGTCACGAGCTGATGGCTCACCGTGCTGTTCTGGCTTGCTGCAGTCCCTACCTGTTTGAGATCTTTAACAGTGACATCGAGCCTCATGGAGTCTCACATGTCACTTTTGAGGACTTGGACCCAGAGGCTGTGGAGATCTTGCTCAACTACGCCTACACTGCCCAGTTAGTAGCACTTTGGCCTTTTGACCTCTGATCTTATCACAGCAAAATTGTCAACTTGTGAAAATGATTGACAACCTCTTATTGTTTTTGTCTAAAGGCTAAAGGCAGACAAGGAACTGGTCAAGGAAGTTTACTCCGCAGCCAAAAGGTTTAAGATGGAGCGCGTCAAACAGGTTTGTTTATCACTCGTACTTCCCAATGCAACAATTTTGGTCACACAGGATTTTCACAGGTTACAAAGAACTTAAGTTTTTTACTAACTTTAACATATCCCATTCACTTGTCAGATTTGTGGCGACTACCTGCTGTCTAAAATGGATTCCCAGAGCGCCATCTCTTTCCGTAACTTTGCCAGCTCTATGGGAGATGCCAGAGTTTTGGCCAAGGTGGACGCCTTCATCCAGGACCATCTGCTGGAAGTGTCCGAACAGGAGGACTTCCTCAAACTTCCCCGCCTCAAGGTACTGTCTCAAATTTGCACATATGCCATGATGTTTTTATAGTATTTTATAGTCCGTTTAAGTGGCACTAGTAAGTTCTAGATGATTTGGCAGAGTTGGGGCCATTCTCTGATCATACAGTAAATGAATTAAGCTTTGTATTTTTACCTTTTTGAGTTTGACATGAGATTAACAACACTTGATGTGCCTCTTACAGATCCCCCTACAGCTAAAGCCTGCTGAGAATCTATTTAGGGCAGGGGACTTAAAACATATACAATAGTAAGGCTTAGCGTAGGCGGGTTACAGTGTATAGGTATTTGTTTAACATGAAGACTGCACCAGGTACTTTACGAGGTAACTCTCTGGTTGAGGCTGTGCCAGTCTGATAAATCTAATGAAGTTGTTGGGTTGGAATACAAATATGCACGCTGTTTTTACCCTGATTATCATTAGCTGGGAGCAGTGCTGAAATGATTAGTTGATTGGTCAGAAAATGGGTCAGTAATTATTTGACAATGAAACAACTTTATCTATTTACTACTAATCTTTTGTTAATTAAAGCTTCCCAAATGTGAGGATTATTATTTTTGTTTCTAGTTCCATGTCTTTGTAAATGTAATACCATGAGGCTTTGCTAAATGAAAAATTGTGTAATTAAAAAATATCTATTGGTAAATCATTTGGTTTGTTGCCGCCCCAGTTGGGGGTTAAAGGTCTATGGGTTATAGTTTAATTCTCTTGAAGTGAACCACAAACTTGACCTGTATTGATCATTATGAGACATGTTGATGACTGGCAGTTTAATATGATACCAAGGTTTAATCCTGCCACTATGGTGAAATTAAGGGATTATACGGGTAATGAATCACACGAACCTGATTCTAAGGTAAATTAATAATCAGCCGGTAAGATCAAGTTTTCCCGTCAACAATAAGGGTCATGGTATTGATTTCTTTGGTTAAGCAGTCACTTTATTCCTTCTGTGTGTAAATCTAACTCCTGTTTCATCCCCTTTGTGTGTTTACAGTTAGAAGTAATGCTAGAAGACAACCTGTCCCTGCCCAGCAATGGCAAGCTCTACTCCAAGGTGCTCAACTGGGTGCAGCGTAGCCTTTGGGAGAATGGAGACCAACTGGAACGACTGATGGAGGAGGTCAGTACCCGGGCGTGCAGTCTAAACTCTCAGACTGATCTTCATTCCCACCCTGCCCCCTTTTCCCCGCCCTCTGACTCCTGTTTTTGACGTTAAGAAGTCATCAAGGGGGCTGAAGTAGAAAATGGCATGCCACTGTCATGCTGCTATGTCAGGATTGTTCTTTTCTTTTCCTCTGATTTGTTGAGGTTTTTGCAGTAAGAAACTCTGTACCCCTGAACCATACTACAAATTAGAGGTGAGCAGAAAAGAGCTGCTGTTTGCTCTTGTTTTTTTGTCTCCACTGTTCTCTTTTGGGAATGTGGTTGGTTTACATGCAACCCTGTGTTGAGTATTACACCGCTCTTCTCCTTTTGAAACACAAAAAAACCACAGGTTCTCAATGGTGTGACCCTCGATTCTACTGTCTCACTGCCACTTTACTATCTGAACAGGTGCGTGTTTGTTGCTCCAGCACTAACAGCCACTCCTCCCCGTTGATTTATCTCTCTTGTAGGTTTATTAGCAGCAGCAGGGGACCAGACTGAAGAGCCAGGACTGAGCCACCATGGTAATGAGTCAGAGAAAAGAGAGGGCGGAGAGGAGCACTACTGCCTCTCAAGCAGCCTCTCTTTGCAGCCAAGCAACACCGCGCTCCCATATGTCCATGCCACATATACACATGCATCCCATTTCTGCAAACCTTAAGCAATCGATACATCTAATTGAATGCCCATTTACTGCACATAACAATATATTCTCATACAGGCCTACTTATCTACTGGCACATTCAAGAACCACTAGGCATTGGACAGAAAACAGCATTGCACATAAGCATAATGATTTGCACCGCACAAATATTGTATTTCACCTGACTACGAATGAATGATTAACCATCCAGGTGAAATTATGATTTCATAAAATCATAAGAGCGTTTTGCTTTTTTTCTCATTTTCTAAAATGTGCTCTTCGGATGGGAAATTCAACACATTCTTCATTCTTATTATTTTGTCTGGCCTCGACAGAACACATGTGGTTTTGCTTTTATTTCTTGCATTTTATCTATAAATGGGTAATGTTCAAGATTAGCTTGATAGTTGTTAGAGCGGCACAACGCTCTATAGCCATCTGGATTTGACTGCCCGTTGTGGCCGCCATCACAATGACTCAACTTGTTCAGCTAGAGGAGCGGTTTCCAAGCAGCAGAGGTGGAAAAGAGGAGCACATGCAGCCTCTCCTTCTCCTTCTCTTCATTCTTCACAGAAGATCTTTCCAGATGCAGCCTCTCATTCTTCACCAGCTCCCTCTTTTTTTAGATGCAAATTAAGGAGAGCCACTGTGCAATACCTTCTTGAGCTCAAAACCTCTTAACCCGCTCTGTGCAGTGGCAGCAGCGTGTGTCTTTTTAAAGGAAGCTTTCCATCCAAGCGACTGAAGAACCAGGCCTTCTTCGTCCCCTCCCCCCCTTCCTCTTCACAGCACTGCCCTCCTCCACCTCCTCCTCCTCCTCCTCCTCCCTTCCCTCCTCTCCCCCTTACGGGGTTCTCAGTGTGTTGCCATGGAGACAGCCACATGGGTGTGTTGTTCCTATTTGTCTTTCAGGTGCAAATGCTGTACTACTCTCCTGACCATAAGCTGGTGGATGGAGGGCTGGTGATTGATGGGCACAGTGAGGTGTTTGGTGGCGAGGAGGACCACCTTCAGTTTGTGCAGGTACTCAACAGCTTGTGCCTGGCTTCACCGTAATGACGTCTCTACCACAGTGTGTAGCTTTGTTGTACAGCTTGTGCCTGGCCATGCATAAAAATACTACACAGCCTGTGCCTGGCAAGACATAACCATGGCTCATTTAATACCACAATTTAGCCTCAGTGTAAAGACTAGCAAGTAGATTAGCAAGAAATGAGCTATGATGCCTGCCTGGCTATGCTGTTGAGCATATATTAAAACCACACTTTGATTTTTTTAAAGCTAATCCCAACCAGTTGAACGTGGGCAGTGATAGCTTTTTACCCTCTATTTTGAGTTGTGACTGAACTGTGTGCTGTTAGATCCGATTTGTAGTGTGGTCTTGAGACTGTAGTTTGTAGTGCTGTGTTGTTGGCTTCAGATGGCAAACATCTACATTAGACCAACTTGGTCAAAGCACACTTTTGGGTGTGATTACCTGGTGTTGGATTACCTGGTGTTGTGGCCACTGGTGGGCCTGTGGTGCAAGCTTGGCTTCTGTAGCTGCACTGTGCTCTTGCAGAAGAAACCCGTGCGGGAGAGCACCCAGAGACAGATGAGCTGCAGCTCCTCAGGAAGCCTGTCGCCCTCCAACCAAGCAGCAAATGCCCCGAAACCGCCCGGCAGAAGAGAGTGGAAGTACATCGCCTCTGAGAAGACCAAAAGTAAGCGCGTGCATGAAACTACGTGTCATTTATCACAGAACAATCAGAAATAAAACAAATTTTAAAGATACATTTTGTGCGCAAGTCCCATCTGAAAACCTTTCCCCCTCAAGTGGCTCTAACAATCTCCAATCTCAACTCTAGACAACACCTACCTGTGTCTGGCTGTGCTGGACGGTGTGTTGTGTGTGATCTTCTTGCACGGTCGCAACAGCCCCCAGACATCTCCCTCTTCCACCCCCTGCCTGATGAAGAGCCTCAGCTTCGAGGCCCAGCCCGTGGAGCTGGAAGAGCAGCCGCTCTCACCCATGCATTACGCTCGCTCTGGCCTGGGCACCGCGGCCCTGAACGGAAGACTCATCGCAGCAGGTTAGCACTAAATATGGATTATTAAATCATGTGAAACGTGTATATAATTGGGGCTATAAGGAGGTTGGGAAACATAGGAAACAACATGCTTCTCTCTTGGCTTAGACAAACTTGCCTTGGGGCGCTCAGTGTATTTGTGTAGCCCAAGTGCCGTCAATGTCTACTCCAAACTTTTCTGGGCATCAGCATCTTTAAAAACTTGCTGTTTATAAATAGGGATTGTGTAAAATAAGTGTGACCTGTTGCATCTTGATGTCCCTGCAGGAGGTTACAACAGAGAAGAGTGTCTGAGGACTGTTGAGTGTTACGACCCCAAAGAGGACCGCTGGACCTTCATCGCTCCCATGCGGACTCCAAGGGCTCGATTCCAGATGGCTGTGCTCATGGTACAGTTTACTATTCATCTTTTATCTCAGATTTATTGACTCTACAATGACGTGACATTTTGAATATTGGCCTGGGAGAGCACCTATACAGTGTTTAAACAGGTTTCAATTGTCTTGTGCAAATACTTGCACGCTTCCCCAACTCCCTGAACAAATAGTTGTTTCTAAATTCTGTTAACTTAATGTCAGTAGGTCCTTGTAGTTCCGAGTACATATCGTCATCTAATGACTAGTTTATTTACAACTCACAGGGTCAGCTGTACGTGATTGGAGGATCAAATGGACATTCTGACGAGCTGAGCTGCGGGGAGACGTACGATCCACATGCTGACGAATGGGTTCAAGTGCCAGAGCTGAGGACAAACCGCTGCAATGCAGGTCAGTCCCTCCTGCAAGGAATCATTAACTGATTATTGAATTTAATGGTTTTTTTATCCAGGAAAATGCTTAGACAGCCTCTCTGCCTTTTTAGCTCATTCCTGTCCTCTCTGTTTAAAGGTGTTTGCTCATTGAACAACAAACTCTACGTTGTGGGAGGGTCGGACCCCTGCGGGCAGAAGGGCCTGAAGAACTGTGATGCTTTTGACCCTGTGATCAAAACCTGGTCCAACTGTGCCTCCCTTAACATCAGTAAGTGTTCACACTCACAACCTCCCCTTTAATACGGATAACACGGTCTAACCTCAAGCATCAAGCAGAATAATATATTTTTCAGCGGGCTAACAAATGTGTCTTTTCATATAAAGTTTTAATCATTCCCTCTGGAAAAATGTGATTGTTGGAGCAGAGAGAACATTATGTTTGAGAATTAGATAACAATTCATCAGAGAACAGCTCGGGCTCCTGCGATAGTTGCAGCCTGAGGGGGGAAATTGGAAAGTTGTATTCATTAAGCAAACTTGTTTTCAGGGAGGCACCAGGCAGCAGTGTGTGAGTTGGATGGCTTCATGTACGTGATTGGAGGGGCGGAGTCGTGGAACTGCCTGAACACTGTGGAACGCTACAACCCCGATAACAACACCTGGACCCTGATAGCCCCCATGAACGTGGCTCGCAGGGGGGCCGCCGTTGCTGTCCACGCAGGTTAGCACACGACCGCAAACCGCGGAATCAGCTGCACTTCTATGGCAGCGCCTTTTATTGTGTGTGTGTGTGTACGGTACTAGATACATTATGTTGTGTGGGAAACGGACTTCTTATCAACATGTTGACAAGAAGCAAACTAAGTGTTGATTTGGGTGATTCAGTTTTTGTCATTATGCCGATACTAATGTCTCCCACTGTGTCCAGGCAAACTGTTTGTCGTCGGCGGCTTCGACGGCTCCCACGCGCTCCGCTGTGTGGAGGTGTACGACCCCGCCCGCAACGAGTGGAGAATGCTCGGCAGCATGACATCCCCCCGCAGCAATGCGGGCGTGGCCATGCTGGGAGAAAGCATCTACGCTGTGGGCGGCTTCGACGGAAACGAGTTCCTCAACACGATGGAGGTGTACAGCCCCGAGACGGACGAGTGGAACGACTGCACCAAGACCCTGTCTCCTCTCTCTGAAGACTGAAGAGGGAGCAGACAGGGCGGCGGGAGGAGGAGGAGGAGGGTCGGGGGAGTTTCACAGTGCTTCACCGTTTTCCAAACTAACAGGCTTAGTGACGTAATCGTGTTTCGTGATGTTCTGTGTGTGTGTATGAGCGGATATGTGTGGGTGGGGACGGGGGTCGTCGGGATGAGGGGTCTTCAGTGAAGACTGGCTTATATTTGGCGGGAGGGATGGGGAGGAGGGATGGGGGTGGGGGGGTTGTTGCCCAAAGCAACATGACGCCTTTGCATATTGCATACAATGTTTTTCGTGCTGTATATATTTTGTTTCTTCCTCATTTTGTCATATGCCAACATTTAATACACATTTAGTGCTTTTCTTTTTCTCTTAGAGTTGAAATGTTTGTCACTTCGAGGGTTTTCAGACGAGCTAACAGTTATTGGCAGTATGGAGTGGTGACAATTGAGTTTTGAAAGTTTTATTTAAGAATATTTCTGTTGTGGAAATGTAATTTTTGCTCACATATTTAAAGGTCAGTGGTTTGAAGCCTTACTCAGTGTGAGTTCAGAAACACCTCATGGCTTTTTGTGTCATTTTAAACAAGCTGGATTGCTTTTTGAATCTTAAACGATGGCCTTTTTTATATTTTTTATACACTGCTGATTTACTGATAAAATAAAATTAGTAGCAGACAGCTTAAAGTCAATGAATCTAACCAGTGCCAGTTTTAGTATTTCATTTTTGTTTTTGTGCACACACCACACACGCACAACCATGCTTCTGCTAACCAAACTTTTGTTATTGTGGTTTAACTAATTGATGTATGTAGAGATGCAGTTTACTGAAGATCCTTTTTTTTTTGTGTGTGTTTTAAAGTGTCAGGCATTGGCAGATTCATCTGGAAGGAATGTTAGAAGGATAAAATTATCACATTTGTAACATTTCTTAATTAATAAATCATTTAAATCTGATATTTTTGTCTCCAGCCTGCTTTCTAAAATAGATGCTTGCGATTGCATTATAGGCTTCAGCATTTCTAAGTCGTAGATCAGCAGCTGGTGCTTCAAGCCTTGACTAAGTTTCCAACAGCTGATTTGCCGACCCTAAATTTAGACTTTACTGCCGCCCTCGTCTTCCCATGATCTGTCGAGTAATTACGGTCTCCTGGTCACTGCTGTCTGAAGCTGTCAGTGCCACCATTTTCCTCAGGGACTCCCACGCTAAACCACGTTTTTTCTTTCCGCTCCTCTAAGTGTCTTTTAGGAGAGATTATACTAAGCTGGCTAACAGACCTCAGCAGGAAGGGACGACGACAGTCACTCTGGGCTGTGGGCGTGTTGAGAGGGGACCAGCTGCATCTGCATGACCTCAGACATCACTGACTGCCAGACAGTTTACTAAAATCCCTCGCCTGCACTCATTCACAAGTTAGCCTCTGATAATCTGCTGACACACCTGGCAGTCACAGCTATAAAAATAAAGGCAGCAAATGGGCCACGTGCTACAGGAAGCAGAGACTAAATACTTGGACACTGATGAGTGTACTTTCAGATGTGACGAGGCAAAAAAACAAACAGGTAATTGGACAGGTTTCGCTGGCTTCCTCTTGGCTTCGGAGATTTATTCAACCCTCGGAGAGTGGAGACTGAACCAAAGAATTAGTAAATTAACAAAAGCAAGGGCATATAAATGTGAGTGTGTGTGTCCTTTTGGATCTTCCTTTTTACACATTATTCACAATTTACAACCAGCACAGGAAAGAAGCAAAAATTAGACAAAAAGATTCTGAAAAGAAAAATGTAAAAAGAAAAGTGGTGGTTTCTCTGTGGAAATAAAGGGACATTTCCATCACATCAGAAATCTAGAATAAAAGCTGTATCTGAAGAGAGAAAGGGTCCCTTTGACTCAAGGTGAGCTTTTGAAGTACAAGTAGTCCTTTTTGGCAGAGACTGCTCCGGCATGAAAATGGCTTAAATTTAGAAATGAAGGCATTGAAAATTCAGTGCACACTTTTATAAATGATTATGTGGGTTTTACTATGACAGTTAAAAACTTATGACGCAAGAGATGCATCTGGAACAAAAAGTCAAGGTCGGAGTCCAACGTTACTACTGAACAGAATGTTCAACAACAGCTGCATCTGCGTAGCGTCCAACTCTGCAATGATTTCATGAGACAGGAGGTTCACTGACTCTAGGCCCACGTTACCCGTCCTGTCCCCTGTCCTCCCTACACCTGCGTGAAGTCTGATTCTTTAGCCTCTGTGTCTGTGTGTGTGTGTGTCCCGGCAACAGCAGCAGCAGCAGCAGCAGCAGCGGGAGTAATCTTGGCCTGTCTGCTGGCGTCACCTGCGCTCTAATCCCCTTAGTCATCACACACACACACACATGCGACCAAATGCACTCACGCTCAGTCACAGCACGCGTACTGTAATACACAGGTAAGCCTCTCCTAAACGCTGCAGGGAATACAACAAGGGAAGCAGTTATACAAGATTAAGTTACTGTAATCACAGATACTGTAAAAGATCAATGGAAGCGTATAAAAACAATAAATCTCTGATAAGACAAAGCTTCAAAACATTTAATTTCTTGTAAACATTTAACTCTTACATAAAATATATTTTGTGTTCACACATTATTTACATTTCTTCTAGCAAAAGATGAAAACAGGTTTTCAAACTAAACTCTATTAAAGTCTTTTCTTAGATACAAATAGTATGTAAGGTAAACCAGCGAAAATATTCTAAATATAGAGACACATACACTTAAACACTTAAAGACACTTAAACAGATATTGATTTTTTTTTAGGTGGGCCTTTCTTTTAGGTGCCTAAACTACGTTTTGCTGCCGGGCCCGTCCACAGCTTTGCTTCCGTGCAGTAACTCCTGTCTGCTTCTCAAAACTGAGGGCGTGCTGACTGTCATCTAGGTAGGTAATACACTGACTATGGATCAGTACCTCATACAACCCTGCTTCAAATCACCTAAACTATCCCTTTAAGCCAAGTGAACTGAAGCATTCAGTGAAGTTGAACAATCATAAATAATGGGAACCAACTGTTTAATAGGATCTGGGTTGAGAAACAGTGAACAGACATTCAAATATAGTTGACTTTCATTAAAAAAAAAAGCTGTCTGTCAGTTGTCACAGTGGGCCGAGGGCTACACCTAGAGCTTCAAACATCGTTGCATATCACACATTCATATGGTCCAAAAATATCTCTAAATATATCCATTTTTGCATACATATAAATGTTTAAATAATAATAATGAAAGCAGCGCTGTGATTTAACTAAATCACTTCTAACAAAATAGTACAATATTTTATATGCATGAATGTTTATAGACTTGCTGAACTGAAATATAAAAATCCCTGTGAAGGGTGAAAGATGAGAAATCACTGCTCAACTGTGATTTAGCACGATATATGAGAACCAGGTGTAAAGTAGCAGTAGTGGGAATATTGAAAGCAATACTTGATGCAGTTGAACTCTGAATACAGAACAGCTGTTTGATGAATGTATTGCCCTTTAGAATGATGGAGATCATCCATTCATTCAGGGAAACAGAACAATGTGTGATTTTTATAAATGGAAATAAAAAAAGGTAAACAGCTTCAGTCACCGGAGGCACAGTATAAGCAGAAACACCTTCAAATTGTAGTTATTGCTTCAAGTAAAGGATATCACTTTATTCAGTGCATCTGTTTAGCTGATGTGCTGCAGACTCTCTGATTCTGAGCCGATCAGCACGGTGGTGTGGTAAAGGTGATGTGTTGACCCGTGGTACTGACACAACGATCCAGGGCCTCTTTTAGCTCCATTAACTGGTTCCCTCCAAGTCTCAGCTTCTCCCTGGGAACACAAGCAAAGAGATCAATTAGATACAGGACAGTGTGCGTGACAAATGGACAGATTTAAAGACCCTAAAAAACTATTTTCTCAATCATCTTGTTACTACGGCGACAAAGTCATACATGAACACAAACGTTACTGCCAAAATTGTAACATTGTGTCTTTTGCTGTGGGTGGAAAAAGGCACCTGCTTCCATGCATCAGTCTGCATTAAGCAATATTTCAATCTAAATCTGGTGACTGGTGGGGTTGGTCCACATCTTACCCACACAATCCTGATAAAAGAGATTGGCAGATTCTAAAGTGTTAAACTCTTAAAGGTACAATGTGTAAGATTCAGCAGCATCTAGCAGTGAAGTTGCAGATTGCAACCATCAAAAACGTACGGGAAGTTACCGTCTTCGCTCCCAGGACTTAATCCTATAAACTGTCCCCAAAGTCCACACTGAACTGGGAAAAAGGGCATTCAGGTATGCTGCTCCCTCTTCTTGGACTCAACTACAAAATGACCTGAATCTTCGAGAGCTGGTCTCACTCAATGTCTTTAAAGTGCTTCTAAAAGACTTCTGGCTGTAGATGTTTTGAATGTTTTTTTCGATACCTTATGATTCTGTAATTTGCTCTTTGTCTTCATTTTAAATTGTTTTATGTCTGCAACCATGTAACTGTGCTGCTGCCTATCTTGGCCAGGACACTCTTGGAAAAGAGATTTTTAATCTCAATGAGTTTTTACTCCTGGTTAAATAAAGGTTAAAAAAAAATAATACAAATAAATAAAATATCAACTAAGGACCTTTTTCCCTCAAAACGTTAACTTTGATTGTTGCTTGTGTAGTCAAGAATATTTAATAACATCAACGTTCTCTGCCTAGGATTTGTGCATTATAGTCTTGAATACTGTGTTTGTTATTACTGCTGAATCCTGACATGCTGTGTTTGCTCTTCTATGTCGTCATGCATTTATGGAGCAATTACTTGGTTTCACCAATGTACAGATCTGTACAATTCTCGCAGCATGTCACAGGAGTCAATACCCCTGGTATACAGCTTTTCAGGTTGTGTTTAGCACAAATTCTCCGACGTAGAGATATGGTTTCATATGCACGTTTTTTATTTTGATTATGACATTTCTGCTGTCCTATTTGGGGTTTTAGCAAAAGCCAAAGCCTGTTGGTTACCCTGGTTTTAGATCACTAAAATATTAATATCTTATCTATCTATCTATCTATATATATATATCTATATATATAAATAAAATAAAATGGTTTAAACATCATAATAAATTGTCCAATAGAGAATTGTACAACTTCACTTCGTACTATGTGGATGAACCTGGACAACTCCACACAGACATCTTGATGAGTTAACTTTCTATGTGCTGATCATGTTCAGCACAGAATGTCCATAACCGACAAAAGAGCTTCTGTGCAGGCTGCAGCTTCCAGAGGCCCTGGGCCTCAATGACAGCTATTTACGCACACTTTTCTCCAGCTGAATTACATTTTTTTTCTGGCTACAACACCACATACATCCATGCGGTTACAAATGCACAGACAAAAACACACAACCGTTCTTCACCGTGAGCACAAACACGATGCACAAATCGTGCTGCAAGAGTCTTGGCAACGGCTGCCTAGCAGCGAAGACACTGAGGGAGCTTGTTGCTTGTTTGCTTCCTCCTCTGCTTTGTTTCCATTGGAACGTTATGTAACCACAGGGCGGAGAGAAGGAGAAAAGAAAGAGCAGTATTTGCCGGCTGTTGACGCTCCCCATTTTCACTTTACATCCATCCATCCATCCAACTCCCCTTCCTCATCCAATAGAGCAGCTGTGTTTTCATAACCTGTGGAAATCGCAGGTTGTGTTACCGACTCTTCACTCCCAGAATGTGTTGGTCAGTCACAAGTGATTTCACATTCCAGCATGCTCCACGGACAGATGGACTGTGTGAAAGGCTTCCCGTCAACGTGTTTACTTTGCTACAACTATGGACGAAGAGCATCAAGCTCTTGCAGGAAGGATCTCTGAACGCAGTCAGTGACGCACATGATTTGTGCACAGAGTCACTGACCCAGATCGACAATGTATACACAAAGAGGCAGAGCTGTGCGTCTCCGGTGTTACATAACAGCCTTTATATGTGTGCTTGATAGGTAGTTAATGGATATCCCCAGGAGACCAATGATTTGCACTAAATTTAATATAGAACCACATGATACATCGAGATGACATAACTGATTCCTGTTCTCCTCAAGCCAATCACATTATGCTGCTATGGACACATGGATCATCTCCATGGCGACCAACACTCGGTCCCCACAATCTACTGTTCAATATCAGAAGCAAAAGATGAACAATAGTAGGGAATAATGTGCAGGAGGGCTTTGAGATTTTCTCTTTATGCTTTTATTAACAGTGCTTCCCTTCTTTCGATGTACACCAATTATTCTGCGATGGCTGTTGTGTTGAAATTAGGGCTGTCACGAATGAATTGCAAATTAATCACACATTTTTAATCTGTTCAAAATGTACCTTAAAGGGAGATTTGTCAAGTATTTAATACTCTTATCAACTTGGGAGTGGGCAAATATGCTTCTTCATGCAAATGTATGTGTATATTTAGTATTGCAAATCAATTATTAACACAAAACAATGACAAATATTGTCCAGAAACCCTCACAGGTACTGCATTTAGCATTAAAAATATGCTCACATTATACCATGGCTAACTGCAGCCCAACAGGCAACAACAGCTGTCAGTGTGTCAGTGTGCTGACTTGACTATGACTTGCCCCAAACTGCATGTGATTATCATAAAGTGGGCATGTCTGTAAAGGGGAGACTCGTGGGTACCCATAGAACCCATTTACATTCACATATCTTGAGGTCAGAGGTCAAGCGACCCCTTTGAAAATGTCCATGCCAGTTTTTCGTTGCCAAAATTAGCGCAAGTTTGAAGCGTTATTTAACCTCCTTCTCGACAAGCTAGTATGACATGATTGATACTGATGGATTCCTTAAGTTTTTTAGTTTCATATGATGTATCTTCGGGATCTTCACTCTAGTTTTAAAACTGAGCCCGCCACAACCTAAAAATCGCAAGTTGCTTTAATGCATTAAAGAAATTAGTGGCGTTAAAACGAATTTCCGTTAACTCATTATTATCACGTTAACTTTAACAGCCCTAGTTAAAATCTTAACACTTTGATAATATGGTTTGCATAAAGCTGAGGCTTTTTAAAAGTCATTTTTCCATTTGACTTTCATTTGAAAGCAAAACATTGACCTTACGAGTGTGACTCAGTCTCACAGAAAGGCTTACGTAGGAATGCCAGTTTAAGATAACAAGGTGGCGCATGAAATGTTTGACCTACAAAGACTTGCGAGGGCTTTTTGTGCAGCCCCATTAGTA
The DNA here is from genome assembly GCF_043250625.1 of Sebastes fasciatus. Taxonomy (NCBI): domain Eukaryota; kingdom Metazoa; phylum Chordata; class Actinopteri; order Perciformes; family Sebastidae; genus Sebastes; species Sebastes fasciatus. The sequence continues at coordinate 7,938,530 of NC_133799.1, forward strand.
AATGATGAAACAGTATTATACTTCAGTAATATTATGGAATAGAGGATGAAAGAAAAGCTTCTATACGTCTGCCCCTCTATTTCTAACATGGCTGTAATCAGTTTTTCAGAGTGAATGATCTGTCTTATCAAACACAAAGCAGTTTCTCTTCAGTGTAGCTTTTGAATACAAAGAACAGAAAATGAATTCATGTAAGGTTTTAGGCTTTCTTGAAGTCAGCTATGAGCTGTTCCCTATAGGTCAGTTAGTTTGTTCAAACAGCAGGACGGTGTTTCCCCCTGGTTATTTGACTGAGTTACATAAAACGAATGTGTAAATATTGTGCTTTAAGATAATGCTGAAAGGGGTCACCGCTACGGATTAGGAGCTGGTGTTTAAGGTTGTGTGTCTGAGTCAATGAATTATGTAAGAAATGATATGCAAGTTAAACACTGACGGTAAAACACGCCGGCTTGACTTCACAAGCACACGATGTAAGAGAGAGGTGATATCTTACAACTGAGGTATTTGTTCTCACCTATCAGCTCAGCTGTGATAACCGACAGCGAAGCCGTATTAAAACACGTCAGGCGTCGACCCTGATGACACATCCACAGGTGAAAAAGAACCCAGGTGTAACTAAATCAACAGACACACGAGCAGGTAAAAAGAGATGCAAGGCTGCATATTTTCAAATATATCTTGGACCTGAATGTACTCTAGCAGAAGGCAAACGGAGCAAAATTGGTTTTGTTTTGTTCCATTCCCACCCACTCTCTTAAAAAAAAACAGCAAAATCAAGATGGCATTCAGAAAAGGGCTTATATAAACACAAGTTAACAGCTAAAACCTGCAAAGAACATGCACATAAATTACATAAGTATCTAAAGACAAACAGTTTTGAAGTCTACATGTTCTTTACCGACTGCTGAATAACTGTTTCTAAGCCAGTAGTTTTATAAATATATGTATAAATACATTTATATTTTTTATTATAAAGCCAAAATAGTCGTTTGTTATCGAGATTGATAAGCAACACAGAACTCATTTCTAAAAATCTTATCTGCTGTTGAGGCCCACTTGTACTGAAAGCTGCCTGCCAATGACCGAACATGCTCCTGGAACGGGCCTCCCCCCCCGAGGCTTTATATAACTGATGACATCATACCGCCGCGCTGAGCACCGATATCAAATATTTAACACCACAGATAATGCGTTCGCTAAGTAAAGGCCTACATCACATCACAGTGAATGTACCAAATAAAATATTTACAATCACAACACATTCAGCTTAACTTTATCTCTCAGCGGTGACCTGTTGGAACAAAAAGCTGGAGTGACGTTGACGGGTAAGTGCTCGCAAAGCTCTTCCGCAAAGTGACACAGCAGATGTTGTCTTTAATACTGTATAAACTGTTGGTCTTATCATGGTTTCATGTCACTATTCCAAGCAACAGAGTAACTCTTGTTATCTAATGATCATGCAATAATCGTTATCAATATAACAACCACTGTACTCATTCAGAATTATCTCTTTCAAGTGATCAAGAGCTAGAAAATCACTTATACCATTAGTGAAAGTCTTTTATGAGGTTATTATGAAATCATCAGATTATTAAAACCAATAATCTGGTGAATACATAGAACTGTGGCTTGTTTCCATGGAAGCTAACGGGTCCAACCTACTGTCAGAAACCCAGCAGGAATTTAGCTTCACACATATATCATGATGGACCTGGAGTAGCAGGGTTACTATTTCTGTTCATCCCCTTATATGTGCATTCTGTTGTCTGTGGGTATAAAATAAAATGAAGCTTCTTTACACAAAAACTCTTAACACTTAATTTTATAGGTCCGCAAATTTCATGGTAATTAGGTGATAATTAACAAGTAACCTATTTGAAATGATTTAATAATGATATACTAAAATAGCATATAATGGTTAAAATAGGTCCTTAAGCTTGAGAAGCGGCTGTGTGCTGCTCTTCATTGGAGGTGGAAAACCAAAACTAATAGAAGATATTTCTGATCAGACACAAATCTCACCATTGTGACTTATTGTCTACACAAATGTAACCTGGTAGCTAATGTCATGATTCAGGGAGTTTTTTAAAAAATTTCAAAGAAGTTATTTGCTAATTATTATCTATTTACCAGCAGACATGGAAATAAAGCATATCAATAAACTTTGTATTCTTTTCCTGGAAATGTATTAAATAAATTACCAGCTATTGTGAAATAGCGGAATATAATTATTAAATAATGTTTATAATAAAGTAATTTTCGATACATTTCGAGGTAAATATTGGGGTAATTTTGGCAGTAATTCAAGAGAAATCTCAAATAGGTTACTTGCTAATATTCACCTAATTACCATGAAATTTGCAGACCTGTAAAATGAAGTGTTACACAAAAATGCAATGTAAGCACATATTTAGAGCTGCAACTATTATTTTCATTATCAATTAATCTGTTAATTTGTTTTGATTAATCACTTATTTGTTAAGTCTATAAAAATATATATATATATAAAAAAATAAAATAATAAAATGCATGTGACATGTAAATATATGTAAATTTCAATTACATAAAACACAGAAAAACAACAAATCCCTACATTTAAGAAGCTGGAATCCGCATTATAGGATACAGTATTTAGTATCAAATGATGATGTACTTTGTTATGTTTCTGTATGTTTATGTGCTGATATATATATCTTTTTTTATTTAACATAGTTGTATTGTTTATACTGAAGTGTGTGTCTGCTTGTTTGTTTTGTTATCATATGTTGTTTGACTAATCCAAACGGTGTTGACAGTGACAATAGCCCGGTGAAGTGACACACAACTCACTTCAGCTGTTATCTCGGCTATGCTTGGTAAGTCAACACTTCGTTAACTTTATGAGAGTTTATGGGAGTCCATTCAGGAGCAGTCCATGCACTGTTTAATCTCCACGGTTCCAATAAAGTCAACTAAACATTTATCTCTAGTTCACACTGCCACTGTGAAAAGGAAACCAGCATTAAATCGTGTCCATGCAACGGATAAATCCTGACCCGTCAGGACGATGTGTGCGGGCCTCACGGTCCCATTATATGCCAGCAAGGTGGTAAATATGGGGAGATTAGATTGCAAAAGTACAAAGATCTATTAAGCATTCCTTCAAAGAAATATGTGTTAATAACCAGTGGGACAATTGTTTGGAATCGTTGACATGGCCACCGTTATTGTCAGAGCTCTGCTGGGGATATCTATGAGGAGGGCTATTATAACAAACTAACGGCTATGGAGCTGGATAAACAACACACATACCTGCCCGGGCATGCTTCAACAAAGAGCACAAGTATTCAGAGAACTTGAGATTGTTTGATTTGGAATCAAAATTTCTCATTTAGAATAAAGTCGTTGCCAAACGCTTACATCAAACTCAGCAGGCACATGTCAAACCAAGGCGGCGCTGGATCTATTTCACTAGTTTGACGTGCTTATCCTCCAAAGGAATGTGATAACAGATTTTTTAGCCTATTCTAGGCTTGTCCTGTATGTTAAAACGTATGGAAGCGAGTAAATAAACTTTAAGCAAGTATGAGTTTATATTTGTGAAAGATTTGACACATTTGTCAGTAACTGGAACCACAGACAATCAAATGAATTAAGTCCTTGAAGGCCAGGCAGTAATGAACAGTTCTGCAATATTCAGCTAAACAAAGATGGTGTTAGTTGAACAGAAAGTGAAATCTGTTCAAACTAAAGTTGAATCACTGGACAAGAAAATGGAATTTCCCATCTCTGACGTACAAAATCAAAGTGTGATTCACAAGAAAAGAGAATAAATCCTCTGGAAGAACAACTTTAATACTTGGAGGTTGAGTTGGATGCCCCGAGAAAACAGAATGAGAAAAAGCAACATACGAATCCTCAATCTACCAGAAGAGGTGGTATGCTGATATCGGCGGAATTAGGAGTGAAAATAACTCCAGAGGATTTGGAACGGGGCCACAGGATTGGTGTCAAGGAGAAGAAGGCCAAATATCCACGTATGAAAATCTTGATGTTATGGAACTACCAGACTTAAGTCAATATACTAAAGGCACACGGTGACAAATTAAGCAAGATCCGAGACCAGAAGATCAGCTTCGTTCAGGACCTGTCTGCTAAATTGAGGAGAAGCAACAGACGTAAAGGAATATCTTCCAATCAGACAGGATGAACGAGGGATTAATTATCAACTACGCTATCCAGCAATGCTGTGAGAATGGAATAGGGGACAGAAGTTTCAATTTTGTAAATGCAGGAGAAGCTCAAGCTAAGCTGAAAATAAGTTCCCCTGCTCCTGAATGGGCAGTGCCATGGACAGCGCTGAAAGTGGAGCGCAGATAAGAAACTGGCAAACTATTTAACCTCAGGCCTATGAAGGAATGCCAGTTAATGATAATAAAATATTAACTAAACTAATAAGTAAAACATTAGCAAATGTTCTACCAGATCCATTAAAAATAAGCACTCCCAAATGTAAGAACACGTTTTATCATAATACAACATGCAAAAAAGCACAATTTAGATTTATCAGTGATGGCTGTTGATGTTGAATAAGTAGTCCTTGTTTAAAGGTTGAGAAAAATGTCATCTTCCAGCTGAGAACATACATTTCGTAAAAATATTATATAAACATCCTTTAGCTGAGATTTATACGAATAATTTAAAGTCTCAGGAATTTACATTTTACATTGGAAAAGGGGTTATTAGACAGGATTGGCCACATTTTGTGATGTGGGAAGTGTACTGTAAGTGTATATATTGAGAAATCTAAATAAAATGTATATTTATATATAAATATAATTGTGTGTGTGTGTGTGTGTGTGTGTGTGTGTGTGTGTGTGTGTGTGTGTGTGTGTGTGTGTGTGTGTCCTACCTATATTCTTGTTGTGAGAAACAATCGAGAAAGTCTTTGGCTGTCACTCTGGAATCCTCGTCAACAACCTGAAACACAATGCATATGAGCTGAGCTAACAATGAACAGGTCAAGGTGAGCTCAACATAACAAAGACCACTACGGTGAACAAAAGGTCAAATGACTTTAATTAATGGCACCCATCTAATGTCGTACCAATAACAACTTGTGAAGTGGCACCAACCTTATTAGAGTGGATGATGCCGAGCAGCGTCTGGACTTCTTCTAAACCAGGAGGTGAGGACAAGACACTGGGTGGAAGAAAAACACAAATTTTAAAAAATGACCTCTCTTCCAGGTGAAGCTTGAAAAGTCAATCATTACTGCAATGCAGCATTTTGTCAGACATTTGTATTCAGTGAATCTGAACTTAACAACCTTTTGTTTTCACCATAGAGAGAGCATTTAAATTGTAAATTTAATCAAGTGCAATAAGAATTCTTTAAATTTCTTCTGTCCCGCTACTCATTTCCTCCAGATTCAACCATTTCTTAAGAAAGTTTTTAAGTCAAGACAATCATAAAGCATATATACATAATTCTCTTTTTAGTCTGAACACAAAATAAATACACAGCACTTGAATGTTTTCTCTGCCTATTCATCCATCCATCACCATGCACGCAACCGAAATGCACACAAAAGCACACACCACAGTCCATAATTTAATTTTAGAGGGCTCCCCTGACGGCCTGGGGGAAATAGTAAAGTAACACACAAAAAGAAAAGCAAGTCATGACAGTAAAGGAGTGAAGAATGAGGAATAGAAAATGGTCATTTGAACAGAGACCTAAATTATCCATATTTAGTGTCTACAGAATGAGTAAGAGGGAGATAAAGAGAGGTCGCCTGTGTGGAATGAGTCACAGCTCAGCTCAAGCATGTGAAAATGAGTCTGTGTGTCTCCTGGGCAACTGCACTTGAGCAGCCCAACACGCGTGTACATGTGCAAAGATGCACACACATGAAGTATACACAGATTCCTGCTGATAATCGTAGCGTTGTACTAAAAAGTTTATTAAAAAATTCACTGTCTCTCCTTCATTTTAGTATATTTATTTTATCTTTTGACAATTTTATTTTATTATTTTATAAATTATTTATTTCCTTTATTTTGAAGATTTTCTTTTTTCTTTTGGTTTACTGATTTGTGATACTGTTCTCCAAATGCAATCCTGTATCAGTTATATTATCCGTTTCATATTTGTGAATACAAAGGAATGCGGTTCTGTGATTCTTATGTATAAATGAAAATGAGCATTGACACAACAGTGTACTGTAGAGCTGACCCGAATGCTTTGAAGCTTCAACTGTTGCCATGGTAATTGACCTCCAAATCAGTATTCGAATGCTTTGTTTTTGTTTTGTTTTATATATATGTGTGTAATAAAAATGTGTAAATCCTGAAATAGCCCATGAAATAAGGAATAATCCAGCAACATTATTCATTATTCGTATTCAACAATATTATTAGTTATTCTCAGAAGGATATCGCTGTTTGTTGTGTGTAGAGGTGCGTGTGTGTTCACTAGCGAGGTAGTGGCGCTGTACTGAAGCTTCGAATACCTTTGAATATTTCTCACCGAAAAAATGGTATTTGGGAAAGCCCTAGTGTACTGCACATATAATCCTTGGCTCAATACATTTTTTTTTTTTTTTAATTCCCTGTTATAGCCAAAAGATATCTAACACAACTGCCATGTTTATATTGTGTGCATGTGTCAGTATAATGACTGTTATTCATATTTATTATTTATGCTCCAAGGTATTTAACAACATTTCTATTTCCAAACATTTAGGTGAAGTGAAGTCAAATGTATTTGTGTAGCACATATTACTACAATTTAACTCAATGTGCTTCACACCAACTAAAGGGGAAATCCATCCGCATGTGTGACCCCAAACAACAACAAACCCATAGCTTGAGAGAGAAGCAAGATCTGGGAAAAAATATGCATTTGAGAGAGGATGCAGTTTTGGAAGAACTTGTCACGGGGTCCGCACACAACTCCACATGCAAATAAAAAACTGAGTGATGTTTTTAGGACACTGCTCCTCTTCAGACCGATAAACATCACACAAAGACCTACTTAAAGTGGCAGTAGGCAGAATATTTTTTGGCATCATTGGGAATAAATTCCATAACAACCTTTCAGCATATTGTAATTCAAGTGTTCTGAGAGATAACTAGACTTCTACACCTCATCATGGCTCTGTTTTCAGGCTTTAAAAAATCTAGCTTGTGACGGGAGATTTTGGCCAATCACAGGTCATTTCAGAGAGAGAGCGTTCCTATTGACTGTGCTCCGGTCATGTGATTGGTGCCTGGGTCACAAACTTTCTAATTTTACAGCTAAACCGTGCACTATAAGATGTTTCTGAAAACATTTGAGGCGAGAAATAGGCATTAAGGTAACAGAATATTGATTCATATTTGATCAGCGCTGCCTAGTTTGACGGAGTTCGCGAGTGAGTGACAGCCGGCTCTCATAGACAGCAGATCCCAGGTCAGCTCTGATTGCTTCTTTTCCTCCGGTCTGTGAAATCTTGCAGATGCTGTTAGGAGCACCGGAGGACACCGGAGGACACCGGAGGACGTAGAGGCACATGATTTTTTTCAGGTTACCTGTTTCATGTACTACTGTCAGGATATAGCGAGCGTTTTATAAAAATATATTTTTTTAATCATATTTGCTCCAATCTCTTCTACTTCAGCTTCAAGCAGCTCCAGGTGTACTATCTGTAACATGACATCATTGACAGGAAATGAAAGATAAACATCGCCTGACACCCTAACACTCACATAGTAAGTACATGCATGAATCAAAACATACACCTTCCAGATATGACAAAACATCTGGTAATGAAGTACCACTGTACTTGTCATATACTGGCAGAAACAATAAACAGGGGAGCTATAGAGGCCTAGAGGGTTGAAGTGGTAATAAAGTGCACTTGGGACTTAGGTGTTTAGTGGGTTATGATCTGAGAGGGCTGTTTTGTCTGTTTTATAGCCACTGAGCTGAGAAAACACTGCCAGATTTAAGCATCATTTTTCTTTCCTTCTCCTATTATTACAGAGATAAATGTCTAAAAAACACCCTCATGTTGTAGCTAAAAACATTATTGTCCCAATTCTTATCACCATTTTTAATTGGTTAAACCGGTTCTGTACTATAAGATGTTAGAGCAACAGATTCAGAGGGGAGTACAACCAACCAAGAGATAACAAAACAAAGGACGTCAGAATAAAGCAAGCCTGAAAACATAGCATCACAAGTATTATGATCAACATGAAGAAACTGGGATGGCGGGAGGAAGAAGCACAGCCATTTGACTGCAGTGTTGAGTGATGAGCTGTCATATCAAGTGATCTGTCTTGGCTGATGTACTGCTTAAACTAACTGAGAGAAACTTTATTAAAAGTGTCAATTTTATTTTTTATTTCATGGTCACATAACTTATTTTTAAGGTTATTTTCCAGAGCATATCACAATCAAAGGAAAAGTATTCTATACTGTTTTTTTTAGACTGAGACAGACGGAGTGGGAGTTCAGAGTGACACCTGGATGAAACAGAGGGCTCAACAGACACTTTGCCCTTTGGATGTCAGTTCAGTTACTGTTCCCTCAAAGAGACCCAAATGTCACAGTGAATCCCATCCAGGGAATAAATAATGTGCTGACTCCTGACTGAACCTTATTTGTTTGAGGACTCCATTTCGAAGCCTCGAGTTCGGCATTTTGGCTGTCGCCATCAAGACATTTTTAGGCGACCAAAATGTTAACTTTCATAACTTGAAAACACACTGTAAAAGGGTTAAAGTTGTAATACGAAAACATGGACAACTCCCAGACCAGACAACGCCGTGGTAGAGACCTGTCAATCACAAGGTTGCCACGCCTTAAAGCATACCCTGCTTTGACTCTAAATGGGACCATAATGTACTAAATGAACATCATGCTGTATTGAAGAAGACTTGAAACTAGTGATTGAGATCGTAAACTCATGTCTACAATGTTTACTGAGGTAATAAATCAAGTGAGAAGTAGGCTCATTTTCTCATAGACTTCTATATAATCAGACTTCTTTTTGCAACCAGAGGAGTCGCCCCCTGCTGGCTGTTAGAAAGAATGCAGGTTTAAGGCACTTCTGCATTGGCTTCACTTTTCAGACCCGGAGGTTGCTGCCTGGTGAAGACTTGAGTAACCTAATTATTAAAGTATAGCCATGTTTGTAAAGTAGTCATATTATATTAATAGAGCTGAAAGAGCTCTGAATTGTGGGATGATTTCTTGCACCTGCCAAAATAGCAATGCAAATCATCACCAACTTAACAGGAAACAAGTTGAAGGAAATGACTACAAGGAAATGACTACAAGCAACTGACGTCAGCTTGAGAAACAATCATCAAAGAAGAGAGAAGAAGAGCACGAAACCCATAAAGACCTCCACCGATATGTCATCTTGCAATGACATCAATTCTTTACGGTGGAAATTCCTCATTGCACTCAACCAAAGATCCACTCAGCTTCTTGCCCCTTTGTGATTACCATTGTGACTGCTGGATGATGTGTTCACATCTGTGTGAAATGTAGGTAAATACAAATGTTTTCAGATGCCACTGCAGGGCCAAGCGTACACTGGGAAAGCCTACAGGAGGTGAAGACATCTCAGGCAGAACTGTTAGCATTTTTCTTCTCAGAGGCACTGTGAGAAACTAAACAGTGCTACAGTGTGGTGCTGTCTGTTGCGTCATGGGAAAGGTGATAAGGCAAAGCTACAAGGTTAAGCAGATTAACACTACTAACACTACATGCCAAATAGGGCCTGAGGGCTGACCACACACACATACACACACACATAACTAGGACACAGGAAGGCGTAGGCTGGTTAAGGACAAGGGAAGGACAGTTTAAAGGGGCTTCTTCTGGCTGTTGAGACAAAAGTGAGACACACCTGTGAAGGCATGAGGAAGGTTGAGTCAAGAGGGTTTAGTAAAGAAGGACAAGTGGGGATGATGAACAGAGATCGAATAGTTATGGAGGGTGTTGCAGGAGAAGGGTGCAGTTTGCATTCAGAGGTGCCACAAGTTCCTGCTCAGAAACTTCTTTCTAGACAATTTATTCCGTTGCTTAAGGGCCCAGGCTCTTTAAAACAAACAAGGATTAGGTCTGTAACACATTTTGCATATGTATACAGCTACGGCAAACAAGTTTAACTTCTGTTTACAAGGCATAGTACAACAGAAAGTAGTGGTAGGAGATTATGCCATTTAAATCTTGCAATAACAGATGTTTCGGACACTTGGGGGCAGCAGAAACTAGCTGTGACCACAACACTGACATATCATCACCTTTAAGTTGGCATGGCGAACATGTGAGTTCCTATTTACGCATCCGGCAACACAATCTTTCATTTGGAGTCATGTTTCTGGTCACCTGGCGAATGTAGGTCAAATATCCACTCTCCTTTTAGCTCTGTTTTTGGCTGCTAATTGCTCCACTATGTTCACTGGCTAGTTGCTAACTTTGCTGGGCAGATAGTGTACATTTGGTTTTTAGAGCTTCTTTTGCTGAAAACAGCTGCCTTCTGCGGCTAAAAACAACAGTAAAAGAGCGGTAAGAGTGAAACAAAACCAGAAAACTAAAACAATGAGCTAAAAATCACAATAAAGCTCTGTAGAGCTGAGGGGAACTGCAGAGTCAGGTGATCTATTCACATACAAGTTGTCATGTGATTCCTTGTTAATATAAAAACATTGAGTATAGCCTCTTAATACAAATGACCAAAATGAGTAGACTGAATATAAAATGTCAGAGGACATAGTGGCCGACAAGCAGAGAAAGCAGAATGTCTGTGGTATGTGTGGGCCGAGATACCTGCTGAAAGATTGAAGCAGCTGTGAGACCATGGAGGACAGTCTGTGCAGACAGTCCAAGGCGCCCTGCGGTGGTGGGGGACCTCCCACTGGCTGAGCACTCCGCATGTTGTGAGGGTCAAAGCCCAGAGCATTGAACACTTCCAAGCTGAAACATGACAGAAAATAATGACCTTAGAGGTCAGCGGAGTGGAACAAAAAACAAAATAAACAACCTCAAAAGTGTTGTTTTTGTTCGTGCAAATTTTCTCCTCATTTTCCTCTCCACTTTCTATTAGCAGAAGCGTTGCACGAGACCTCGTTCACTGTACAGAATGGTGTCTTCTTGCAGCAAGAAGCAACAACTTTTGAATGTAAAGAGACATAAAGTCCAAATATAAACAAAGTGCTTTGCTCTTTCAAAAAAAAAAATCAAGGCATTTTTTTCTGAAAATCTGTCATGTTCTCTGTAATCATCCCAGCACTGTCAAATCTCTGTTCCACCCACCTCAGTTGAAAAATATAGGACCAGATGTTCTCAAACACAGCCCACACCTCCTGGTGAGAGACCTGAGCAGACGTGGGCTGTTTGTCTTCATCCTTATCATTCATGACAACATCACCGGCAGGAGATTCCCACTACACACACACAGATAACAGATGTAGCTTTAAAATCCAACAGTGTCAAATTAAAACCTGTGTATAATATGAAAATGCATCCTGCTGTCTGAGTAATTACCATTTTGGTTATCATTATCAACTCATTCAAATTTAAAACAGAATAGATTTCCCCCAAGTGCTATCTGGGTATAAACACAATACACGACAGAATCAGGGTAGAAAAATATCTATTGTGCATTTTTTGCATGAATTACACTTAAAATTTGCTCCTAGCTGACCTGCGGGTGTAGCTTATTGTAAAGGTTGTCCATTATGGAGATGGCACTGGGAACAAGGGTTGAACTCTTCCTGAACGCTTCCACAAGCTCCTTAGCTTCTTGGAAGGCTGCGGAGGCAGCGCTATAGTCCGCCGTTTTACCTGAGTGAACACATGATAGACAGATATGAGCCATCAGATATGTACCAGTAGATGCACATAAAGATACACTCAGTTGCCAGTTCCTTTTTGGTAAACCTATGCAAAAGGGAAGAGGATGTTTTGTGTGTGTGTGTAACTTTGTGAGAAGAACTGTTATGAATATAAAGATGTGGTGAGACACGGTGGCGAAAAACCAGTCAGCTCAGACTGACTGTGAGCATGTGTCTTACTGCAAGTCCAACTCTGTTTTGCCATCACTTGGACCTGTAGTGGTATCAGGCTGTCGTCATGAATCTACTGGACTCTATGACAGGTGACACCATTCTGTAGCCCTGACCTAACTTACTAACTCAAGCTTTAAAGGTTTAATATGCAGGATTTATCTAAAATAACAATGTAAAGACTGAGTATAGACAAAGTAATCCTTGTCAATCATCACTTTTGACCCACTAGAAGTGTGTGACGATATCTGCATCTACAGAGGCACTGCCCTCTGACACATTTTGCTGTGTTTTGGATGTTTTTGGGCTTCAGCCTTTGGGCTCCGGGGGTCTAGCCCGCATGCATCCAAGAGGAAGCTAGGAAAATGGTGGACACTGCGCCGAAAAAAACGCAAATATAGCGAGGCGAAAGCGGATAAAGCTCGTTCCAGCCGAGATTGAATCTAGGATTGGCTTTCCCTTTCGCTGCCGGATGTGATGCTGTAGGTGGTACGCTGGGCTGTGTTCTGGCAACCGCGGTCAGGGGACGTGCACTTCTGGTGTCGTTGAGCTGGGGGGTGGGGCGGGAGGGGTCATCTTTGAATGTTGTGTTAACAAACAGTACGTGACAATTCCTGCATAGTGGGCCTTTAAAATTCAGCTTTTATTACATTTTAGGAGGCTGTAAAAGGTCTGTCCTCACAAGTGGCAATAGCTACAACTGACTACACACACACACTCTCAGCCTGCCAGAAAATCGCATGCAGTACTTTTCCACTACTAGATTTGTTCTTAGCCTCACATGCAGTTTATCCCTCCTTCTTCCTCCTCCTCCTCTTCCTCCTCCTCCTCCTCTCCTCGCCCTACTCTCACTGTCCTGGCACAGAGCCAGGCTGCGTGGTACCAAGAAATCCAGAATCATGTTAGTGTATCAAGGATAAACAGAGCAAAACTCTGTTGTTTTAGCGATTAACATTTTTGGGAGGATTAAAAATCATAGTGCTACTGTTGGAGCAGTCACCCCATTACAGGTGGACAGAGAGATTGAATGAAAGGCTGACACACACACACACACACACACACACACACACACACAAACACACACTCAGCACTGTAAGCGTGATGTAATTAGATCCAGTGTTGAGATCCAGGGCAAGAAGTGCTGCAGTGGACAACTCAGCATCTTTCTGACACACATTTGAGTGTCCTGTTTTAGCACATGACCTGATTCTGTATGTAGTTCTGTAGGGTTATAGCGCAGTGCAGGGCTGACCACGTCATACCCCATTGGCTTTTATCCAGGGGATGACTCAGTATCTCATCACCGCTGTCCGGAAAGAATAAAAGGACAAAAAACGCTCGGCTTACAGTCTTAAAACTGTTATTTAAACTCCTCTGAGAGCTCAGCTTGGCCGTTTCCACAGATATGAAATTTTATGCTCTCGTAGCTCACGTAATATCTCAAGTTTATTAATAGTTTTTTTTCTCAAAATCTGTTGTTCACATTCAAAGGAAGATCAAAATCAGCTCCTAGGAAACTGGCATCAAATGTTTTCCTCTATAGTGTATGAAGTTATCGAGCGTTCCCAAATCCCAGCAACAGAGAATATGTTAAATAAAACACTGTAAGCGGTTAACACCTGAGTTGATGTACTGCACACAATGTAAGCCATACTAGAAATAATCACAGCTTATGGAAATGCAGCTAGAAAAAGAAGCTAAAACAGAGCTCATTTCTAAAGTGACTTGTTGTGGAATAGATTGCAAATTTTTTCACTGTGTTACATATTCATTTAAATTTTTTGTACAACTGTACGCTGATGTATTGTCTGTTTGGAGACATCATTTTTTATACATAGTGTTCAGTTAACCTTGAGGATGGCGCCAGTCATAGCTGCAACAAGACAAAAACCCAAGACTGTAAATCTTTAACTAGGGTAAAATATAATTAAATAATTAAACAAAATTTGTTCATTGGGGGAAAAAAACTTTTAAAAATGTGTGCTCATTAGAAGACCGTTGAAAACCACTCAAATACATAATAGCCCTTCCCCCCTTCCACCTACATACAGTACCTGAGTTGAAGAAGTCGATGAGTTTTAAAACAGTTTGCTCCATCCACCGCGGGACAATCTGCCCAAAGACAGCAACCCAGTGCTTTTTCAAACACTGCAAGACATCTCGAAGAGTCCAGGGTGGTTTTACGTAAACTATCTGTTAACAGAAAAAAAATAAAATAAACAAACACCAACATTAAAAATAAATTGCAAAAAAATTGCGAAAATATTGCAACGTTCAAAATGTCAATCTGGCCCATCTAGACTCCTGTTTAGCACACAAGAGGAGATTTGATCCATAATTTTCCACCCAAAACACATACATCTGATCAAAGATGACCAACAAGATGCCTTGAACTCATGCAAAGATTAAACCAAATACGCGCCTTTAATCACTTCATGAAAACCAGACATTAGTTTTTCATGTTTTAAATGCATTTTAGAAACAGTAATTAAAATATAGTCTAAAAGATAAAGTGAAATTCCAAAATCCAATGTTACCTCTAGCCAGAGCTCATCGTAAGCGGCCTTCATCTCCACCTCTAACACATCAGACAGCACGTCTCGGAGGCAGACTTCTAGTTCACAAACACTGCTATTGTTCCATTTTGTCTCCTCTTCATCCTCAATTGCGCTCAGTCGCTTGTTATCTGTGATCAGTTACATACATACATACTGTATATGAGTAGATACACAAAATAAACACATAATGCAGGACAGCAGTTACTCTTTACATGAGATTATGTGCATGTATGTGCAGCAGGAGAGAGAACGGGAGCATGTAACAGGACAAAATACGTAAAATGACAGCTGTTTTGTGGCAAAAGCATCCTCCAGTGTGTGTATTTTTTGTTTGTTATAACTGCTAAAATGCCACCTGAATTGAACACTTAATACACATGGACTTGGAGTGAGGCAAAGTAAACTGGAAGGGCTAGGAAGACACGGGAAGTGCACAGATGGTATGTGCTGTTACACCATGACATGGAACATGGCAAGTCATTTCCTGTTTTGCAAGAAGCACACACATTAATCCCTGGCTCACCTTTCTCTTCTACAAAGAAGCCTGTTCTCTCTTGACAGAATGGCTGGACCGCTGCACATCTCCTGCTCTGCATTGGTAATGACACAAGAGGGCCGATGTGAGGCAGCATGGGAGGCTTAATGTTTTGCGGAGGGTGAAAGCCATGTCTGGATCTTCCGATCTCTGCCTCTAAATCACTCTTGCTGAGGGCCGTCACCCCACTCATGAGGGCCTTACAGCATAGGTTCTTATCATCACTAGAGAGGAAAGAGGGGATGACATGTTTTTTTTATTCAGACAAGTCTATAGAGTGCTACAGGAATGAGTCCCAAAACCTGGAAATGAGGTTTTAGTTAGATGCCTGAAATAAGGTCAGTGGTTAACACAAGCTGAAGAGATTTTAATGTTTTGTTATAAAATACATCAATAAATACCCCACTCGTGAATTTTTAACCCTTTATGTGTCTTTAAAAAGGCGGTTGCTAACAAGTGGTTAAATGAGACTACTAAACGCCATCACGCCGACTCCTCTGCGTTTACAGCCTCGTTGAGTATACTCGCGTTCATGCGACCGTGGTGTAGTTTGTTTATAGCCTAACATCAGCTTTGTACTTCCTGCGATTACATTCACACTTCAAAAATCATAAAAGTGGTGTTCATTTGTGAAGATTATCTTGCTAAACAAAACATGTGAGTATCAGAAACGTGTGTTTGCCACAGAGTTTATTTTCTGCAATAATCCCAAACCCAATGGAACAATCCCACTGGCACTCTATATTGGCAGTGATAACACAAACTGGAGGTTTGGTGGCTAACATCGAATCCAGAAGTATCTGATCTGTTGCTGTGCAACACCAATCGAATGTCTGCCCACTAACTTCTCCTTTAATTTAGCAAAATTATCAATAACAGTGTCTGGAAACAGTGGCAGTCAGAGAAATAGGTCAAAAAGAAAAAGAAGCTGAAACAATACAATAGCCGCCCTACTGTGCAAGCCAAAAAATCCCTGAACTAAACTCTCCGTGCTCAGCACATCTATTCTTGCCCAATTAGTCTGTCTGGCCCTCTCTTTCTTTTTCTCTCAGCCCAACTGGAACTATCTGGCTGGACCCACTCACAGTCACATGCATGTGCATTATTTGCAGAGGACACAGACTCTGCAGCAGCAGCAGTATATAGCATAGTAGGGGGAGGGGGGACTCACGTGCATAGAATGAGAGCACACTCTGGATATAGACTCTGGTATTGCAGGCAGCACTGCAGCACCCTGTCATCGTTATTCTCAGCATTCAGACCATCTGGGGACAAGGAGGTACAAAGAGGAAGAGGAAGACAAGGGTGACGGAGAGAAACAAGACAGTCTGTTAAAGAGACATGTTTAATTCACAACACGGATAGCTCATGGTGAGCGTGTTACCACTCTGTACAACAGAGTATTGTTTTTCTTTTAAAGACAAAGGGGAAGATTCAAAGATGAAGAACACAAGATGCAGATTTCAGGCCTATTTCAAGAGATGTACTAAATACTTAGAAATAGTCAACAATATCTCCTTTAACACAAGTCTTTTTGAAGAGAACCTCATAACCCTGTTTAAAAAATGTATGATCAATATTATATACACTACAGCTAATACGTGGGTTACCTTATGCATGGGTGAAAGCTGGCCTTGAGATTCTCACTATACATGTATGCTATAATGATGAATTCTGGAGGACCAGCTTAGCGATAGTGCCACCTAGTGTTTATGTTAGTGTTGGGCAGGGATGCATGGCAACTCTGTGTGTGTAAGGTAGGAAAGCTCTATATAGATGCATAATGCAATACGGTTAATAGTCAAGTTACTCATCACAGGCTGTAATCTCTCACAACTCAAAAAAAAAAATAATGGCTTTAATTGCAAAAAATAAATCACGCAAACTCTTCTTTCAGTTTTTCTCGATCGCTTTGGCTCAATTTTTCGAAACAGTCTTAACATTCTCTAAACCGCACGTCCAATTATCCCAACTGTTTGATGGGACATCACAACTCCATTGCATGTCTGCAAAAGGTAGTAAAAAAATCAGAAAAAAGGGATCCGCACACTGCATTGGTACCACCCAGCAATTTTAATTAGGCAACGTTTCGATCTAACAGAGATCTTCGTCAGGCATTGTCAAGTTACCATCACAAAGCAGAACAGGCAATATGTGCACACAGACACATCCCCCACTCAGGTGCTTGTGATCGGCTTGATTGGAAGCCAATCAGGTCATACAGCTGGTCCAATTATGGGAGGCAAAACATTCCTCTAAAAGACAACACTGAAAATATCAAGTCATTGTTGCACAAGCACGAATCTATTACATCACAAGTAATCCAATCTACTCGGCTGACAAAGTTAGATCAAAACGTTGCTTCATTAAAATTGCTGGGAGCTACCAATGCAGTGTGCGAATCCTGTTTTCTGATTTTTTGCCTTGTGTTGATCGAGCACCTGTTAAAACCTTTCAGATGTGTGTACCCCACAGCTTTTTTTTGCAAAAGGTAGTCACCCAAAACATTTCATTCATGCTTCAAAAGCTAGTTATTGGTTTAGTAAAATTGGCCAGTGGCACCAAAATGAAAAGTTGTTTTGTCAAAAGTCAATACTATACATTAGTATACAGACACAGGAAATGCACATGTGTGTTCATACAGTAAATGTATTTGTGTAACAATGTGTTATATGTATTATAAACAGAAAATTCACCTTTGACCTTTCATATAAAGTCATATAAAAGTGAACAGAAAATCTGCCACTAAATGACATCCATGCCAAAAAACAAACGGTGCAAAAATGAAGAAACCTGCTGTAGTTCAGTAAAAAAACAACTAATTGTACCTCCTCACAGAACATAACACCTTGTCATAGATATTTATGGACAGATTTTGATGACTAAATGGATCATTTTGCATGTGATGGTAAATAAATAATGTTTAGAAGTTGTGAAGAGGATGACAGTTTCACTGAGAATCAACTCATCAGTTTTGATCAGCAAGACATGTGCAAGTGGTTATTGTGCAAATTGTAGATAATTTTACTGACTCTTTGTGCCAAAACACGTGCAATTTGCTTGAATGGATGAGAAATTCAGATTTGTTGTGAACAACAAACTAATTGTTCAGAGCTTTGAGCATGTTGTTTTGAAAAAATAATTATCATTCGAGAAGTGAGCCAAAGCGAATGAGAACTGTAGTATGATAATTTAGAAATCAATGACCAGGCTCTAACAGAACTCAAATGTTTACAGCCAAACATCCCACAAGGACTGTAGTGTTGATTTGAAAGATTATTCTATTGTGATGTTTTTACCCAAAGAAAACATCACATTGTTGTCTATGATAACACCCAACAGTCCCCAGTAGAAATCTGTTATGGGCTCATGGACAATAACAACTCTTAACTTCTAGGTTCCATACTTGGTTGTAATAAAATGGTACTTTCATATTTTCCTTAAATCAGCACTCACCGATGCTCTCGGCGGCCTGCTGCCCAGACTGCCCCCGCAGGTTAGGTTCCCGATTCTTCAGACAGTTGTAAATGTACGAGATGGCAGGAATTGCCAGGTGGGCCACAGAACCTGGCATGCCTCTCCTACTTTTTAGGGAATCCAGTTCCTGAAGCACCACCCAGGGGATCAGCACTACAGGGACGCCCAGGGATAAGAGAACATGAAGTGGGGAGAAAGCAAGTAGTGATGAGTCCATATTTCATAACACGAGTGCATTTCATCATGGCTAAGTAAATCCCCCAAATAAGGAAATCATACTTTCTTGGGATGTTTTTTTATGATAATGTAATTTTCCACTTTTTATGATGAAAATCTTTCTTGATGAGCGGATGCTTGTTAACTTAGACTTTCCTCAATTGTGCTATGATCACTGTATCAGGACATTAGTCATAAAATATTACTCAATTAATTACTATGATAGGGAAAATGTAATGGCAAGGAATAAGGGCAAATATAAAATGAAACAAAGAGGACCGAGGACAGGTTTTGCTTCTTTCTTTTGGAGATGCAAACCTATTTTGTGTATTTACTTCTAGCATTTAGCTGACAACTGGCCAATCTTGGGAGTGAAAACTAACTGGATACTTTGTATAATGACATTTTATATCATTATATAACATAATGAAATAACCAGAAATCATTCTACAAGAAACATCATGTATTAAAATCACTCACCAAGGCCGTGACATTGGATCTGTCTCACATAACCCAGGTGACTGAGGAGAATGTTGGTGTCCAAAACAATGATAAGGTCTTGCTGCAGAGGTTGTTGACCTGTAAAAAGACAAGTTCATGTATAGTGAATTGTTTGAAGTTGAATGTCAAAAGTTGACAACTGAACAAGGCATACATTATTGAACTTAACTTATAGTGCCCACGTGCAGTCATTTGAGACTACATTTCACAAAGAGTTTGAATTTTACACTTGCATCTCTCAATAAAACAATAATACTTACATTGTGTGTCTGCAGCTCCTTCTGGAGGGTCTGTGTCCATACAGGTGAGTTCCCCATAGCTCTGCATTACATTCATCTCCAATCTCTTCTCAGAGCGGGCAAGATGAAGCTCTTCCACCACCGTCATCTACATAAAAACACTGATGAGAGTACTGCAATATCTTTATATTTGCAGTACTACAAACTGTTTATCTGTGGCGACATTCCCCAGCAAAAAACTGCTGTTTTTCTCCATTGTATACAAAAAAATGGAAAGAAATGGAACACATTCTGTACATATCAACAAAAGACTGCTAAACTTGTTTTCACTCAAATAGAAATTCTAAATCAACCAGGACTAAAATCGTAAAGGTCCCATATTGTAAAAAATAATATGGGACCTTTAAGGATTTCCACTTTAAAAACAAACAAAATACAAACATCCTCTCTGCCATTTTGAACCAGTGCAAAAATACTGATGTAATTTTATTATTATAGCTGACAAAATGCTTTCATTAGAATCATTTCTGTCATGAAAAAGGTGTTAAGAAAAGCAATAAATGTAAAACAATCATTGACTTGTTCAGATTAAATGAATGATGCTTTTTATTACCTGGTCATACCACGGCTCAGTGGCGCTAGGAGACGTAGCTGGGAGTTGGTCTGACAAAGATGACCTCTTCTCTTGTTCTTCAGATGAAAAACTAGGTGTAACATCCAAAAAGGTGGGAGCTTGTTGGACCGTCTCCTGCTTGGAGTTGCTCCTTGAAGCCCCAGAGTCAGAAAGCTCAGTCCCATGTTTGAGATTTCTGTCTCTAGATCTAACATCGTTATTCTCACCGGGGCTATATACTGGCCTTGGTTGAACTCTTTTTGAGTTTATTACCTGGTCATACCACGGCTCTGTGACGCTATGAGACGTAGCTGGGAGTTGGTCTGACAAAGATGACCTCTTCTCTTGTTCTTCAGATGAAAAACTAGGTGTAACATCCAAAAAGGTGGGAGCTTGTTGGACAGTCTCCTGCTTGGAGTTGCTCCTTGAAGCCCGAGAGTCAGAAAGCTCAGTCCCATGTTTGAGATTTCTGTCTGTAGATCTAACATAGTTATTCTCACCTGGGCTATATACTGGCCTTGGTTGAACCCTTTTTGAGTTTTTTACCTGGTCATACCACAGCTCAGCGACGCTATGAGACGTAGCTGGGAGTTGGTCTGACAAAGATGACCTCTTATCTTGTTCTTCAGATGAAAAACTAGGTGTAACCTCCAGAAAAGTGGCCTTGAATCCTGGCCTTGGTTGAACCTTTTTTACTATCTTAAACTTAATAGGCAGAGGTGATGCAAAAGGGAATATTTGTTGCTGAGCAGATGATGCCTTAACTGTCTTATGTGGCACTGATGTGAACTTCCCTGGGATTGTAGTGACATTCTTCACCAGTTTTGAGCTGCTAACTGAGACAGCCTGATTGGCTGAGGTGGAGAAATGCTTTGTGGCAGAGACAGAGGGAAATTTTGCTTCTCTAAACGGGCTCCCTTGCTCTGTGGTAGAGGCAGAGTGAGTGGTAGAGGCAGAGTGAGTGGTAGAGGCAAAGTGCGTTTTTGCTTCTCTACACGGGCTCCTTTGCTTTGCGGTAGAGACAGAGGGAAATTTTGCTTCTCTAAACGGGCTCCCTTGCTCTGTGGTAGAGGCAGAGTGAGTGGTAGAGGCAGAGTGAGTTTTTGCTTCTCTACACGGGCTCCTTTGCTTTGCGGTAGAGACAGAGGGAAATTTTGCTTCTCTAAACGGGCTCCCTTGCTCTGTAGTAGAGGCGGAGTGAGTTTTTGCTTCTCTACACAGGCTCCTTTGCTTTGCGATAGAGACAGAGGAAAATTTTGCTTCTCTAAACGGGCTCCCTTGCTCTGTGGTAGAGGCGGAGTGAGTTTTTGCTTCTCTAAACGGGCTCCCTTGCTCTGTGGTAGAGGCGGAGTGAGTTTTTGCTTCTCTAAACGGGCTCCTCTGCTTTGTGGTAGAGGCAGAGTGAGTTTTTGCTTCTCTAAATGGGCTCCTTCGCTTTGTGGTAGAGGCAGAGTGAGTGGTAGAGACAGAGTGAGTTTTTGCTTCTTTAAACAGGCTCCTTTGCTTTGTGGTAGAGGCGGAGTGAGTTTTTGCTTCTCTACACGGGCTCCTTTTCTTTGTGGTAGAGGCAGAGTGAGTTTTTGCTTCTCTACACGGGCTCCTTTTCTTTGTGGTAGAGGCAGAGTGAGTTTTTGCTTCTCTACACGGGCTCCTTTTCTTTGTGGTAGAGGCAGAGTGAGTTTTTGCTTCTCTACACGGGCTCCTTTTCTTTGTGGTAGAGGCAGAGTGAGTTTTTGCTTCTCTACACGGGCTCCTTTTGGCCTTATTTTCTTGCTGCCTTTGGCATATCTTCTCAAACAGTTCTGTTCTCTTCTGCCATGAAGACTCCTTGGAGACGGAGGAGGTCCTACTGGGTTCTCTGGTCTTGACAGCGTTGCTGTCATTTCCAGTCCTTGGTGGTTCCTCAGCTCTGCACTTTCTCTTCAATCTATCCTGCTTCTGTTCAGCAGAAACCACACTGGGACTCATTCGCTGCTTTTTTAATTTGGATGAGCTGCTCTGGGAAGACGTTTCATCTAAGCTGCCTTTAGATGTCTTCTCTGTCCTCTGAGGAGCTGTACCTGCATCGTTCGAGGGTGTTGAGGGTCCCCTTTCCACAGTCTTACTCCCACTGACAGAATTATCATTCCCTGAAATATCATGTTTTGCTCTACTAGAGCATTTTTCCCTA
Source organism: Sebastes fasciatus (assembly GCF_043250625.1). Taxonomy (NCBI): domain Eukaryota; kingdom Metazoa; phylum Chordata; class Actinopteri; order Perciformes; family Sebastidae; genus Sebastes; species Sebastes fasciatus. The sequence continues at coordinate 7,960,889 of NC_133799.1, forward strand.
TGTAATGGCACAACGCCACTTTTTGGTTTTGTACGTTCTTCCTTGTCAACAGGTTTCTGGTCTGTTACTTGTGTTTTTGACAGTCTGTAAACAGGCGTTTTGATCTGGCGGGTGCTTTGGGAAACATCTTCAACGGTAGGTATATATCTACATGTAGAAGAACAGAAGAAATATCACAGTCAGAGATAATTAACAAATATATAAATTAAGTGATGTTCAACAACATTACATCAACATTGATTTTGTTGTTAAAAGTCAAGTATACTGTATCTAACCTCTCCTTTACATCGTGGTTCCTCCTGCCACTTTTATAATTCTTGGCAACATCTTGTTCCTTGGACTGAAAACATGAAAAAAAAAAAACATGAAATCTCTTGTGAACAGCTGTTTGTAAGTACATTACAGTATTGTCAGTATTTCGCTCAACAGAAATATAATCTGCAACAATTTTGATAATTGATTTTTTTTTTTAAAAACTTCTGTTATTTTGCTGGTTCTCACTTCTCAAATAAATCTTTGGGTTTTGGACTATTTGATTGGACAAAACAATCAATGTGATTATGTCATTTTTGGCTTTGGGAAATGGTGATGAGTATTGTTCACCTTTATTTTCTGACATTTTATAGACAAAATGATTAATTGAGAACATAATAGTCTGATTAATTGATAATGAAACTTCTTTTTACTTGCAGACCTAAATAATAATATAGATTTTACCATATTACTGTCTATACTGTTGTAGCCATCTGCTTATATATAATATTTCTGTCTTTAATCTATAGTAGTCTATTTGTCTGCAAATCAATGAGGACTATTTCATAGCAATATTCGATTTTTATGATTTTTTTCCTTTGCGTGATTTTGATGAAGCACTTTGTCCAGTATCGGCTGGACTCGGCAAAAACAGACACTCCTGTCTGGTTACTTTATCCATGAACATTTGCTCAACTGATTTCCCAAAAAGTTATGTGATATTATATCACTATATATATATATATATATATATATATATATATATATATATATATATTGATATCACGATATAAAATAACTAGGGATGCACCGATACCAATACCAGATCCAATATTGGGCCGATACTGACTCAAATAGGTGGATCGGGTATCGATGACAATGGGGCTGATCTATTAAATACAGTTCTATGTTTATATACTATAAACATATACTGGGATTTTAATTCCTGTTTTGACCAATACGTTGCTGCATTAAAAAGGTTTACACCTAAATTGTAATTCCTGCAAATTTTGAAGATTTCTTTGCCAAGTTAGTGGTGTGCGATTTATTATTCTAATAATAAATAACAATATAGTACATTTATATTTATGTATTTATTTGTTACATTTTATTTTACAAAGTTAGGAAAGTGATGTTTAATTCATTCATTCAAGCCCAGGTATCGCTATTGGTATCGGGACTGAAAAAGTTGGATCGGTGCATCCCTAAAAATAACATGCATCAAATTAGATGATTTTATCCATATTGACAGCCCCTTGTAAGAAAACACTGTTGAATGACTTCTTACTCAGGCTGGGCGATATGTAGAAAATCAAATATCAAGATACTTTTGATCAAATACCTCAATATCGATATTGCAACGATGCTCTGGGTTTGACGAATGGTGCTTTCACTAATTATCAACACAATGAGATTTTTGATAAATAATCATCAGTAATGTGGATATAATTACTAAATGGGTAAAGGCAAATAATAGAACAGTTAGAGCAGTCAGGTAAGTTCAGAAAAGGACATCACTTTGTTGTAATACAGCCTTTAAAACCAGGAAAAGACACTTATGCAATATTTAGATATCCAAAATCTAACACGATATCTAGTCTCACATCACAATATCGAAGTATTGCTCAGAACTACTTCTTACCTTCGAATCTTCTTCACTTGAGGATGACGACTTCTTGCGCTTTCTCTTTTTTGACTTTTTAGACATTTTCCTGTGAAAGTAATTTTGAAAAGCAGGTCTTCAGTGACTATGCATCATCCACCATACACAACAATCCTTTTAACCTACAACATGACACCACCTTCTTCAGCTTAATACAACAGGAAAGTGCGCTATAGCCATGTCTAACTAGTACAGAATTAAACTTCTTCCATGAAAATCATGGAAATATAATCATGGTGTTTCCTATATTGTGGGGCCTAGAAGAAGAGAGCGAGGTAAATGAAGGTACAATAATATCTTTCCTACAAGCTCACAATCACACACACGCAGACATTGACCGGCAAAAGAGAGAACTGTATCAAGACACCCAGTGGAAGCCATGTGGTTTCTATGTCCACAACATCACAATTCATGGTGCTCGTTCCTGAGGTTGTTTGAATTTATATTTCTATATTCTAGTTTGCTTACTCATATTTAGCATGTATTTAGTTTATATGTATATATATTTATTTCCTGTTTTTTGGTTTATGTCTATGTGTTAGGGTTGAGGTTAACTTATATGTTTGTATTTTTCCATTTGATGTGAGCATTCAATGCTCAAAGGGAGGAAATGTGTTGGAAAAATACTGATGCAGCACATTCCTAAGGTCCTGACAGGTGACACTCACTGCCCTTATATTAAGTGCATTGAAGTCTATTTCAGTTTCTGTGTTGCATACCTAGTCAATATGCATGTGGTGCCTATTTGAGGACAAGTACCTTAAATGGACATAAGTGTCAGACAGACAGGACAATATGAGATATACGACTGTGAGCATTCATGCAAGGTTATAAATGTCGCCAAACGGAGAGACTCGGGGCTCTCAGCCCTGAACATTTTATGTTGATGATTGTGTGCCCACTTGCAAGTGTGTATTAAAACTCTAAAAGATGCTCTCTAGTTTTTGAGTCCTTTTTCAACAGAAATTGCCTCCACATATCCCTTAATATTACATAATGATTAAATGCTCTGTCTACAAGGATACCTTCACATGTGTCACACAAACTGGTGAATCCCAGTTTGTGTCTCACATGTAACTGGTATCTAACGTTAAGACTATTCAAAATAGGCTGCACAATATATCAGTTTTTTTTTTAATCGGCATGGCAATGTCGACTTGCACAAAAAATACATCGCGAAAGACTGCAATACTGCACTCAGCAATTTTTTACTTGTTCCGTAGAAAACTGCATTTTAAAGGTCCCATATCGTGCTCATTTTCAGGTTCATACTTGTATTTTGTGTTTCTACTACAACATGTTTACATGCTGTAATGTTAAAAAAAAAACTTTATTTTCCTCATACTGTCTTCCTGAATATGCCTGTATTCACGCTCCGTTTTAGTGCCTTTCAAAAGAATTGCAACGGAATTATATATATATATATATATATATATGAAATATCTGGAACAAGCTCCCAGAAACCTGCAGGACCGCTCCAACTCTGAGATCTTTTAAATCAAAGCTTCAAACTTTCCTGTTTGCTGCTGCCTTTTATTAAACCAGATAATGATCTTATACTGCAATAGAGCTTTTACTCTTGTGTGTTATATTCTATTTTAGCTTCTATCCTAGCTTCTTATTTTTAGCTTGTTTTTATTTACTAATCTTTAATGTTTTTATAACTGTTTTAATTATGTCTTAATGTTCTTTTGCACTTTGTCTCAATGTTCTTGAATGTTTATGTAAACCACTTTGAATTGCCCTGTTGCTGAAATGTGCTCTACAAATAAAGCTGCCATGCCTTACACATGCAGCTATCGTCACTATCGTTGTCATCCTGATACCATTTTCATGTTTATTTTGTATTGCATCATTATTTTTTTTTAAAGTATTATTATTATTTTTATGCTTTCTTTATTGAACTCATGCTCATAAACAAAGGTACAGATACATAGACAGTTGAACAAACAACTAAAAACTAGACAAAAATAAGACAAAGCTAAAATAATGACATATATATTTCATTATGCCAGGGTGTGTGTGTTTATGTTTTATACATCATATTGTAATAATTTAATAATTTACAAGTCTTAATGGCTTTTTTGTTTTTTAATATAGTATATATTGATGGTGCTATACTGTTTAAATTCATTAATAAAATGCAGGAAAGTTGGCATGGACAAATAATAATGCACACTTTCATAGACTAAGCTACTGGAGTTACCCTGCACTATACTCATTTTTAACAGCCTCTTCTGCACTATATTTGATATATTTATATATATTTTATATATTTTATATATTTATATATATTTTATATATTTATATATATTTTATATATTTATATATTTTATATATTTTATATATTTATATATTTTATATATTTTATATATTTATATATTTTATATTGCCCTGTTGCTGAAATGTGAAAACAAATAAAGCTGCCATGCCTTACATGAAGGACAAACTGAGGCTAACACTGTGTAATGACACAAACATAACCAGCTGTATATCTGAAGTTTGAGTAACATCCATATCACACTAATTTACACTGTAAAACTGTATAATATAAAGTGTTGAGCTGATTGTTAGATAAAACAACACACCACCAAGAGTTACATGTTACATTCAGATAACTTAAACTGAAGCTAGCTGATGAAAAATAACAAACAAAACCTCTTAAGTACAAGCAAATTATCTCCTTTGTTGCCTGAAACGGTCTCGTACACTAATTCAGTGGAATAAATCACTTTCTAGTGGGAATAAACGCGTAATTCAACAGCCAGGTAAATAAACTTACTGTAAAGCCGACAGAGTCCCAAAACATCCGGGTTCTTTCTTCTTCTCCGACTGTTTCCTCCTCCTGTTGTCACACTACTGCCACAGGCTGGACTGGAGTGGAGAGCATGGTGATGTTTGTTATTGTGATGAATAAAAGCAGTAGTTGTCATGTAGGAGAAGAAACCCACAGCATGCAAAGATGTGAGTCCTCTAAAGAGGAAGACAGATGCAGTGATAGTGTGGGAGTAGACAGTAGAAGCTCAGTGAGGAGTCACTGTATCTGTCTGAGAGGGTTATCTTGACCTCGTTACACAAACACATTCTTCAAGGTTACACCACATTTTAAGGCTGTGCAGTAGATTTCCACTCACCTTTTCCAGCAAAACAACCAGACAGATGTACAGTAATTCTGCAGAAGGGCTAGTTCAGGGATCAGCAACCTGCGGCTCTTCACCTCCTCTCCAGTGGCTCCCCGAGGATATTTTAAATATGAGTGGAAATGAATAACTGTTTTTTTGTTTACATTTTAATTTTTATTTATCATTGTTGTAGGTCTATGGTACGACGGTACGAAAGACATAATATTATGAGGGGAAAAAAGGCGTAATATTATGCGAATAAAGTCAGAAGTTTAAGAGAAAAAAGGCATAATATTATGAGAATAAAGTCATAATATTAGTAAATATATGTATAGTAGTATAGTAGTAATTTTACGTGTTATTTTCTTTTTTTCTCTTAAAGTTGTGACTTTATTCTTGTAATATTACGACTTTTTTTCTCGTAAAGTTATGACTTTATTCTCGTAATATTACGACTTTTTTTTCCCTCAATGTGGCTGCAAATGTTTTGCAACTACAGACAGATTTTTTTTTTTTTTTTTGCCTAAAATGTCTCTTTTGATAGTAAAGGTTGCCGACCCGTGAAAATGTGACTGTGGACAAAATAATATTGAAAACAACCACCATCATTCACTCAATGCTTACACAGTTTTTCAAAATGTAACCCTCAAAACAATGTTGTCAATCATGCAATGCCACGTTTTAAGTAAACTCTCTGAAACCACTGATTTATACAGTATGGCCCTTTATGAAACCAATACTGAAACGACAGTTGCTGTAATATGCCACATAGTGACACTGTAGCTCCATTCAGAAACACACCGCCTTTCTTTGCTCTTGACATGTGTACTGACTGTGCTGCGCATTCACAGTGAGCCACCTTTGGGTGCCTGGACCACGACTTGAGAAACAGTTCTGCTGAAGACTTTGAAGGTGACAGAGATCAGACGACTAACAGATGAGCGGCGAGTATTACCAGCTGCAGGGAATAATCTCTGACCACTTCAATAATCTTGGACAGGAATGATAACAACATGTACGAGTTGTGACAGAAGCAGTTAAACGGATTGGGATTCAGCAGATGACACAGTTTGGATTAGATCAGTGACATGTTAAATACATAAAGATTATAGTTGGAAATTGGAAACAGCTTCTCTGTTTTGTAGTTCACAGAGACGGTTAATTCCGTTGGGATTAGTTGTGATAAAATGTGTTTATGTGGTACGTTGTGATGAAGGTCCAAAAGTCTGATGTCAAACAGACTGGTTTGTAAGATTTCATCATCAGAGGGCAACATGTAGCAGTAGAGCTTCCCTTATTAACATGATTCATGAAACTCTATCTTCTCTGCTAACACGAAAAGCCATTACGCAAATGTTATTCTTAGTGAATTAGACTGGACAGTACAAGCCTATCCCTCCCCACACAAAACCGATTCACACATACTTGACAAAGCAAGCTCTCTTACAGGACTGCAGCCAGGATTTTAGAAATACTTAGGTCAAGTTAATGCAGCAACCCCAAGAAATATTTGATTAGCCACCCAAAGATGGTCTGTAAAATTTTCTTTTTTCACATTTTCTTTATTATTTTAACTGTTATATTTTCTGTATATTTGAACTGAGATGTTGAGAAAGGTCCTTGTGACCAAAATGTCAACATTTTAAATTAGTCATTGCAGAGGTGATAAGTGTGTGACATTTTTCTTTTGAATGGCATATTTGATCTCCCCCACAATGCCATTAATACATTTCTAGTGGAGAAATACAAAATCCCTATACTTTAATTAACGTTAAATGTTTTTGACATAAACAGTTACATTTGATCATTTATACTTTATAAAACACCGGAATCACCTTTTAAACCCTACCATCTGGAGTCGAGTTTCATTTTGTTTATTTTTTTTGCAGACAATCTATGATTTATTTTTGCTTTTGTTTAGCACCTTTTAAACTGTGCTTAACCCACATACAATATATTCTTTTTTATGCACAAACTCAGCTATAAGTCTGACTTCTCATTTAGCTATCAGGAACCCAAAATACAGGAAAAATTACACAGAGGCCGATAGCAATTTACAAATCTGTAGTGATAATCGCTCAGCATATTATTCCAGAACAGTTCAAGTTTGTGAAAACGTTGTTTCACTATTTATACACAGAAATACAGCAGCAAAATGTAAATAAATAAAACTGCACATGTTTACATGTAAAGGGATTTTATTCCAAATGCCTTTTCATTTAAAGTCTGTATGCCATTGACTGAAAATGCTTGAAAATATATTAATAATTTAGTTAAAAGTTTTCTTTTGAATACATGTATTATCGGCTACGGCATGAGTAAGATAATGCCCCACTTTCGACTGGTTTTCTCAGCCTGTCTCTACATGATATATAAATAAAGTTTTGTTAAATATGTTGAATAGATAAAACAAGGTCAGCGTATTCTTTAATGGAAAGATGAACTTCAGATTAATTCCTGTATAATTGTAGATTATAAACTCCAGCCTGCTTACTGATAATCAGACATTTGCATTTTCGCTTAAATATCTAGATCTAGATCGATAAAAAATAAGATAGCAGGCATTAATTAAGATTAAGAGGTCTGGAGCCCGGCTAGAACTTGCTTGCTAGCAGTATAAATTGAACACTTTGACACTTTACACCCTTGGCCCGATTTGGCTTTGCAGTTGGTGTGATTGCAAGATGGTCCGTCTAGGTAATTGTTGTAGTCATTTAATTTTTCAAGCAAAAATGCCAGACATTGGCTGGTTCAGGCTTCTCAAATGTCAGGATATGATGCTTCTCTTTGTCATATATGATAGTAAACTACATATCTTTGAGTTTTGGCCTGTTTGTTGAATAAAACAAGCTGTCTAAAAGCATCACCTTGGGCTGTAGGAAATTATAACTGGCATTTTTTACTATTTTCTGACACTTTACAGATAAAACTATTAATCAATTAAAGCTGCAGTGCGTCGAATTGGAGCAAATATGATTAAAAGTTGTTTTTATAAAATGGTCATGATGTCTTGACAACAGTGCATGAGACAGGTAATCTCAGAAAAAAAAATCATGTGCCTCTGTGTCCTCCGGTGCTCCTAATGGCATCTGCAAGATTTCATAGACCGGAGGAAAACGACCAATCAGAGCCGAGCTGGAGCCTGTCGTCTCTGAGCAGCTGTCAATCACTCGCAATGAATCAGAAAATGAATCGATAATGAAAAAAATCATTACAGCCCTACTGATTTCTTAGTTTTGAGGGTTAACAAGCCAGAACGGTTGTAAATCACTGGTCTTGACTATCATAGCCACTAACCTACAGTACACAGTCCTTTCTACATGAGGACAGAATCAAGTCTGGTTTCCACTGCAGAGTCCTGCCAGTACTCACTAAATATTTATACGTTTCCATTTCCCCTAAATCAAAACGTAGGTGATTCTTTCTACATCTCATTGCCAACGGAGATGACTCCTCTGCTTGGTCACAGTTTCATGTAAACAAATAGGGCTTTCAACCATGTGTCCTAAACATATCGACTTGGCCCTGGATCTAATAAACTCCACTTGGCTCTGCATGAAGCTGTTGAAAAGTGGCCACTGGCTCTGTGACAGACACCTACCTCAACACATTTTTCAGGTCTCTCTCTCATTAATAAATGCTCTTTTATTAGTCTGCTCTAATAATTACCAGACTATAAAGGGAAGCTTGTTTTTCAGAATAGAAATAGTGGTGTTAATAGGCCCAGAACAACAGCCTGCCATGCAAACCTTTAGGCCATAAATGGTTTCTCTTGCTTCACTTCACTGTATTTCCTCATGTTTAATCTATTTACAGCAGATTTTTGATTTTCAATAAAGTATTCCTCATTTTCCACTGAGTTGATAGTTGATATCTGGATCTGTTTATTTGTGATAATGGAAATAAAGATGGTTATTATGATCATCATGTGGATGATAAAGATTAAGATGATATAAAGGTAAAGGCAAGAGAAAATATATATGATGATGCAGGTGAAGCTAAAGAGATAAGGATGAAGATGATTCTCGTATAGTGGTGATGATTATGCTGGTGTAACGGGGTCATATGTACCTCTATCTCTGTTCTCTTGTTGTTATAATTATACACAATTGATCTGGTTACAGTTTATTTTGACTGGGAGGACCAACAAACTCCAGAATATGTGACAAAGTTCAGTTCCTCCTCCTTCATTTCTTCTTCTGTGGTCCCCACTATAAATCCCCTTTGCATATTGAGGAGAGTGTCATTTCTTTTGGCCCATTTATTATCCAAACCATCACATAATTTCTCATATTGACTGCTTATATTTTTGTTCGCTACAATGTTATAATGTCTTTCCCAAACTATCAATATATTGATATCAACAAACTGGCATTTAATAGTTGTTTTAAGAGTGAATGCTGCCAGCTTAAAGTTATGGCAAACTAAGATAACTTCTGTTTTGCATACTGTATTGATGATGACATTTATACTGATGATGGATATGAATAATTGGCCTTTTTCACAGCAGACATGGTGACTAAGTAGGAAACACACAGTTTTTACAAAGGCTATAACATTAACAATGTCTTTGTTCTATTCGAGTCTCAGCATGAGCAATACCTGGGCTGCGGTCGAAAAGGAAAGAAATTACGTCTTAATGTCTTTTCCTAACCACTTTTCCTTGACCACAATGGAAAACGTCATGAGGTCAAAGAAAGATGTGAAGGGGAACTCAGAAAAGACAACGTGGTGCTCAGAGAATCCGACTGCACTTAGGCTCCGTAATTGTTAAAAATATAGGTCTTCCAGTGAGAGGCTCCTTCACCCTCGGTGTGTGAAGGAGAGATACCGCAGGTCCTGCTGCTGCTGTAGCACTTTACAATCAACATGTATGAAGGAGTATTTTACCTTAAGCGTGGTCAACTGGTGAAAAATACTACTTCATTACCAAAGTTGTAATTGCAATAAACAAAGGATATACAGTATATGATAAATATTGAATTAATTGTCCGAGTTATGGAGAAGAGTTAGGACCATGTGTATATTGTACTTCTTCCTACTCCTTTTCGGATATGTAATATTTATTTATGTTGATTATTTCTTTATTGACAGTTTGCTATATGTTCATTTTATTTGTTATTCTTGTTTTGTTTTACATGTTTGAAATAAATAGATAATTAGAGATGAAGTGAAACTAAATGGTTGTCACTGCCCACTCATATTTATCAACATGAATCCCAATTAGTATATGACTGTATGAAAATAATATGCAAGATAATCATATTGTTTGTTTTCATGAACAGCAGAATGGTGCCTCGCTTTAAATGTTGCGGCCGCAAGGAATTGTGGGACGGCATTATCTCCATTCCTTTGGTAAAGGATGGTCTAGTGTATCCTATGCTAAAGGAGATGAGAAAGGAAACACTGAAGCACATTTCCTTAACATTTAGAGAATTCAAACAGCTCTTATCATGACTGCTACTCAGATACTTCTGGTTCATTTCACTCAACCTTCCTAAGCCAAAAAGACTTTTCAAACACTGCCCAGGACCTGAAACTGAAGCAGCTAAATGGAATCCAGCCATCGTTCATTTTATTATTTACACCTGTGCTTTTACTACTCTAACATACCCAAAAACGTATTTTATCACCATTGTGCTGATCTGGGCCAACAAGTGCCTGTTGCATAAGTAACTGATGATAATGATGATGATGAAGGTGACAGTGAAGATAATGCTAGCATGCAGGATAATGAGTGATATGAGTTGATGATGATGATGGTCAATTGCATTATTTTTGTCCTCCTTATTTGAGGATATACAGTGGGAGAATTTTTTTTATAAATTCTGTATCAATAACAAACTTAAGGAAGTACCTTTCAAGACATTACAAAGAATTTACCCAGTGAAATTTGTGTTTGAAAGATTCAAGCTGGATATTAATTACAAGTGTGATTTCTGTGGATTTGAAAAAAGAGAGTATTTCCCATCAATTCTTTCACTGTATACATAAGAATGTTCTACAAAAGAAACTTAAGATGAATGTTGAAATAAATATGTTAGATGTAATGATATATTTTAGCCATTATTTTTTAATTTCATAACCATAAGACAAAATGGTCAAGCCAACTTTCCTGCATTTTATTAATGAATTTAGACAGTATAGCACCATCATACCCTATATGAAAAATGATGCAATACAAAATAAACATGAAAATGGGATCAGGATGACAACGATAGTGACGATAGCTGCATGTGTACAGGTGATGGGAGTGATAATTTGAGTGATGATGATGATGATGATGATGATGGATGATGATGATAATTGATTGGAGGAAGAAGTGATGAGGATGATGATTTAAACAGTATCGCACCATCACACCCTATATTAAAAATAAAAAAAGCCATTAAGACTTATAAATGATTAAATTATTACAATATGATGTATAAAACATCATCACAAACCCTGGCATTATGAAATATATATATGTGATTATTTTTGCTTCGTCTTCTTTTTGTCTAGTTTTTTGTTGTTTGATGATGATGATAATTGATTGGAGGAAGAAGTGATGAGGATGATGATAATAATAATAATAATAATAATAATAATAATAATAATAATAATAATACATTTATTTATATAGCACGTGCTTCACAAGACAATAAAAACAGATAAATAAAGTAAAAGATATGGTAACTGTTAAAACAGAACATCACAGAAGATATCAATAATAATATAAGTGGTAAAATGGTAGGACAAGTTGATAAAACAAATACAGTATATATACATATAAATGTGTATAAATGTACACATGCGTCCAGAAACGGATGTATACATACATATATTTATACCCTTCTACTTATAGGAATGCTCTCCTAAAAAAAATGTGTTTTTAAAAGTGGATACAGAGTTAGATGATCGAATCTCTATAGGAGGTGCATTCTAGAGTTTATGATAAGGATAAAGATACATTGTATCTCCGCGTGGCCGCACTTGTACCGCTGGTGGGAGTGTCCGCGAGGAGGGGAGAGCCGCTCCACTCGGGGCTCGCGCTCAGAATGTTTTCATTCTGACAACTTAAAGGGTCGCAAGAGCAGAACGTTGACGAGCGAACCTTGACACGAGGAAGAAGAAGCCGTTTAATTTGTTTTATCTCGTTTCCTCGTGCTGTACTTCATTACACGGTGTAATGTCAGTCCGTGTGGCCGCTGTGGTGCTCCTGTGCTCGGTGTTGTCGGTGTTGTCGGTGACTGGAGCCCGCAGGAGTTCACCGGAGCAGGAGGATGTTCAGGAGAAGATCATCAGCGCCAGATGCTCGTCCAGGTGTCTCACTCTGCACATGACCCAGCTCACTGCTGCCTTCAGACATCTCCAGGTACCTACAACCACCTACAGTCACTTATTGAGGAGTGTTTAGGGTTAACACTCAGGTCAAATATGAGCTGCAGTCAGGACAAGTGTGTAATAATGAGAAGAAGTCATAAAATAAAAGACCTATATGGGCAACCACTTAAAACCCAGTCTAATTAGGCTACATGAGTTTGATACTTTAAACATTTATGTGATCTTCAAAGGTGAGTAAAACTGTGTTCCTCAAATATAAGGACTATACTGAAATTACAGCCCAGTGGCACAGCAGTTTGTGAAATAGTCACAAAATTGAATGTATTGATTCGTGTACATATAGACATGAATTTCACATTTTGGTCGGCACAAAATCAATTTGTATGTAATCCACATAATTGTAAACCGGGAAGTATAAAGAGCGGCGAACACCGCGGATGGAGAAGGTCTGTATGGATGGGTGGGTCAAAAAGCACAGGAATTGTTCGTGTTCTGTGCGAAACCACAAAGTTGGTTTATTTGTTACGTAACTTCCGTACTTAAGTTACAGCACTTCCTGAGTTATTTTAACCAAAACCGCGATCTTTACCTAAAGCTAACTAAGTAGTTTTGTTGCCTAAACCTAACCAAGTCAATCTTTTCCTAAACCTAAGCAGTTTTATTTTGAAAAGACTGGAGTGGAAATTGACACGAAAAAAGTCTATTTGGGCCCAATGGCATCACGTGATGGACACAGAAGTTGTAGTACCGCCGTTTGGCCACTATGAAAATTGGCATCAAGGACTGGCGCTCTTCCTGGGGGCTCGGTTAACACAGGTGTAATTAATAACATTAATTACGGCCCTGTTCCATTTAGGTGGGCCATGGCCCTGGTATTGTGCATGCTGGCTCACTGGAATGGCTGTGACACTATATACATAATAATGACCTCAGTGAATTGTCAGATTCAGCAGTACAGCATGCAGGAGTGGCTGAATCAGCTCTCAGTGATGCATGTAACCACAAACATAAACTTTAAATTGCGTCATGAAACTTTATTAAAACATTGAAACATCACATAAATAATTATATTTCTCTGCTCTGATAGGTGAAAAAGAACTGTGTTGCTTGCTGGAGAAATACAGCATGTATTCTTCCTTCTTTAGGGGTCTTTACAGACACAATGGCCACTCGATGCCATATTTTGCAGAGATTTTAGATCAGCTAACAGGTGTTATGTACAACATAAAAAAAGTACAAGCACAGTTGAGCACTTATTCCTGAAATAATTGATCAGAGGAGACGGTGTGATCTCACCTGAAACAATGAGTTTTTTCCAACATTCATCAGGAAGGTTTGGACAAATGTTCTGATGTTGCTCAGATTGAAGATGCCCAGTGTCAGTAGAGGGCCAAAAGGTACCCTGAAAAAATTTAGGTTACTGGATTATAAGAGTTGACAAAATGACTCATCTCAGTGAAATCGCTGGCCCATGTTCTGCGGCCTTTGTAGTGTGGAATGTGAGATTAACGGGGACATTAGGACGTTACCAAGTCCGAAAAGCCACTTATCGTTAACGGCTTCAACATGTGCATGCTGTGTAGTGGGTGGGAAAGTCATTAACCACAGAGTTCAGCCCTAGTGGCTCTGAGGTGTGTAGAAGAAAGTGTGTGAATGTAGTTATGTGTGTGTGTGGAGGTTTGCATATGTTCGTGAATAAAACGAAAGTTTGGTCTGGTCAGCGTCCATCCAGAATAGACTCCCGACACCTGTGCATTGGGTAATGAGGGTAGCCTCTGGATGACTCTCTAGCAGGGAGATGTGTGTGGGGTTTCTGGTATGGAGGTGTGAGAAAGGGAACATTTGGTTTAAATTTTATGAAGTGGAGTGCAGTAGTCAGATGTTGAGCATCAAACGGCAGCGATGGAAATTAAACCAACTGACTGGGAGGTAGCAAACAGGCCAGATATTCAGTTTCTACTTGGGTTTCATTTTTAAAAGTGAACGATATGAGGAAAATATACAATAACATTGTTGAATATCGTGATAACGATATTACTTACGATAAATAAACAGATATTAAAGTGTACTCAGTTCTTGACTCAGGCTTGCACAGTACCTGTATATACATGTATGTATATATACTTTACTTGGGTCTTGAGGAGCTGCAGTGTTTATTCATGGACAAGCCGAAACCTACACTGTACATTTACTACATTACTCGACAGCTTTACTGTTACTTTTTTCTGGTCAACACCTGTCTGCTCTGAGCGCATCCACCGTCACTCTAGGGCCTGATATATTCCCAAGCAAATGCGTATGCGGACGCAGACACCACGGACGCATAGCATTTCTGTTTATACTACTTTCTAGAGTTTCCTTGGAGGGCACGTTTAACACATTCTCCTATACGCGTAGTGCATACGTGCAAAGACGTAATAAATGTTCTGTTGCGTTTCAACTCGTAGGTTTTATGATTGACCCCCATGTCATCAATGAAGTAAACAAGCCCGTTTCTGTCTTCATGCGGCACACTTCTTACGCAAAGACAAACACAGACAAAGCAGAGCGAAGTCTCAGAGAGTAGAGCAGTTGTAGTAACGTCGCTCGCTCACTCACTTTTTTGAGCATTGACCCGATTGGGCAACTGGCTGATTGTATTTACTGGCCTGACGTAACTTTTTATCGTTGGACCTTGCATAACGGCGAGGGCTCTGTCTGATTGGCCAGAGAGTTAACAGCATGGCACGTATCGGATCGCAGAATAGCGTCTACAGACAGAATGTAATTTAATACATTGGTTTTATATCCAAAGTGAAATATCACAGTTTTTTGCAAAGTGTCTATCGTGCAAGTTGACAATGCGATGATGATTTAAAAAAAATTATATATTTTGCAGCCCTGATCCTAATACAACTTTTTTATTTCTTGTGAGTTCATTTTCTGGCATACTCTCAGCATTAGTTGACTTCCATGGTGTGTTTAGACTTCCAGGATTTTCTAACATAGTACGCTGATATCTTTAAACAAATGATCAACTTACCTATTGAGAAAAGATCCCAGAATCCAGAAAGCAAAGAAACATTTAGTCATTATTAGCACTTTGTTTGGTGTACTGTACACGTACTGTACATCTTATTTTTATTTAAACAAATTAAGTTATTAGAATATTTATTTTCACTCAAACAATTCCACTCGTAAATTTTATTTATTTTTAAATTTGAGGTTTTTAAGACTGTCAACATCTTGAAACAAAGCACGCAGGTCTTTTGCAGTAAGAACACAGAGGTTGATTGATTCATATAACTTTAAAAGAGATTTTAAAGTAACTCACTTCAAAAAAGAAAGACATTTGCATTGTTTAGATTAATCAACAATGAAAATAATCGCTAGCTGCAGCCCTAACTGAAATATGTAAAAGAAAAAGAATAGAAGAAGAAGGATGATGTTGACGTGCGACTGAGAAACTAATTTTCGGATATAAAAGAGGCGCCGAAAACTTTGTGTGTTTTACCAAATTAAAAAGAGCCTCTAAACTTTGAGCAAACAAGGAAACAAGTTTCCTCTCAGCCACATCCTGGGGAGCAGCATCACTCCCTGAACCTATTATAGGACAGTGTAGCAGAACACACAGAGTGATTAATGGGAGCGGGAGACACTGCGTGTTAGAGCGTTCATTCATTTAAAGAACATAACGTTTAAAGAACAAAAAAAATAACCCATCTGATAACAGCTCCAGCAACTATAACATCAGTGAGGGCAAATAGAGCTTTACTCATCCTACTCTGTCACCACACTCAGACACAAACACACACATTGCTTCCTCCGGCTTCATGTGGGTGAACCCTGTGTTTTTGGCTCTTTCTCTCCCAGTGTGTGTGTAGCCACTAGAATGTGAGTCACCAGATTTCTATTTACACCTCGCTTTCTGCTGCTTCTCTGGGTTTTCCACTACTTTCCCTTGTATGGTGTAATAGTGTAATTATAGCTCTTTGTGTGTGTATATGTGTGTGTGTGCGCGCATGAGTATATATTTGCTGGTATGTTGTCATATTCCCAAATTCCTCCTTGATGTAAACTCCTAAAAATAAGAAGAAAAAAACTGCAGCCTCGCCTGCAGAGCGGGATCTTTTAGCACATATGTAGTAGATCAGATTAGACTGCGTGTCTTAAACACTCACAGGTCTGTGGTGCTGATGAGCTGGTTAGAGGTTCGAGCCAGGGGCTGAGGGCCAGTGTGAAGCTGAATGAGCTGTCTGTGCATTCATGTTTATGTATATGTGTGTGTGTGTGTGTGTGTGTGTGTGTGTGTGTGTGTGTGTGTGTGTGTGTGTGTGTGTGTGTGTGTGTGTGTGTGTGTGTGTGTGTGTGTGTGTGTGTGTGTGTGTGTGTGTGTGTGTCGGCTGCTCTGCGGTAGGTAACTCTAATCAGCCCAGAGGTCGGTCAGCCAACCAGTCACGCTCTGAATAAGACCAGAGACAACGGTTAGGTCAGGTTGCAACAGAGACAGACGGGGAGATAAAGTCAGATAGACAGACGTGGTTCTGAGATGGAAAGACGTGAGGGTGAGCAGGCAGGTAGACGCACACACACACAGACAGGTGACATGAAGACAGACAGCCTGACAAACTAATACGCTGGCTAAAAAGCAGAGAGACGGGCAGAGGGGTCGGTGACGGCAGAGGACAAAGGCTTGTTTGATTCCTCTCAGAGATAAAGTATCTGCCTCTTTCTGCGGCTTTGTGACTGGCCTGTCATTTGATCAGCAGAACCAGGGACAGATGGTGATAAAACTGTGGCAGCGTAGGAGTGACTCACCTGAAACCAGGGCTAGAAATTCCAAGACAGTAAATTACAGCTGGAATGGCGGCATGGCTTTGTTCTTTCAGCTCCAGAAAGAGAGACTCTTTTACCACATCAAACCCGTGTCGGCATATTATATCTGATACCTCAGCAATTAAACCCATTCTTCATCCCACTGGTGATCACTCTTATATCTGCACCCTGAATATGAAGCTACAGCCGGCAGCCGGTTAACCATCCCCTTTTCATTCCCATCTTGTCACATACAGAGCTCGGTCAGGACCTCTTAGCATCACTTAAGTTTAGGCAACAAAGTTACTTGGTTAGGTTTAGTAAAGAAGATTGTGGTTTGGAATAAAATAAGTATGTTTTTTATGTAAGTTCAGTTATGTAGCCTAGTTAAGGAGGACCTATTATGCTGTTGTGCTTTTTCCCTTTCCTTTAGTGTGTTATATAGTTTGTTTGTGCCTGTAAAAGGTCTGCAAAGTTACAAAGCCCAAAATCCACGCCAAAGGGAGTTACTCTCCCCCACAGAAACACTGCTCCTGAACTGCCTGAAACGCCCTGCTTTAAATCCTACCTTTTCTTCTGTAATGTGATGTTGTGACCAAGTAATACATTTGCATAATACCTGCCTAGCGACTAGTTTGGCACACCCTTAAATAAAGCTAGTTAGAGCGGAGCTGAAACGGAGTCCAAAAAGTTTCACAATCACAACAGTGGACCAGCTGACCAATCGGAGCAGACTGGGCTTTTTGTCTTTTTTTAATATTAAATCATGTAAACATGTTCTAGTAGAAACACAAAATATAAGTATGCGCCTGAAAATTAGCATAATGGGTCCTCTTTAAGTTTCTTTACGTAACAAACTTGCGTAATTTAAAAACGTCGGTATTTTGGGTTAACTTATCTCAGCACAAAGACAGGAAACAGGGGGAAACAGCTAGCCTGCCTGTGTCCACCTATCAGCGCCTCTCAAGCTCACTAATTAACACATTGTTTCTCATTTGTTTAATTTTTCCAAAAACCAAAGATTCAAAACGACAAATTGCAGTTTTACAGGGAGTTACAGTATACTGTATGTCGGCCTATTTCTTGGTTAGGTCCATAGACTGTATATAAAGATGGACGACGTGTCTCCACTTCTTCAACAGTACAGAAGTGAAGCCAAAATCTGCCATCTTTAGATTTTGGAGCCCGAGTCTGCTCCGTATTGATCGGGCGGTGCAGCCGCGTTATCGTGGTCACCCGCCCGAACCAATCACGATCCGAGGACGGCCGCGGCTTGTTAGCCCATGTCCAATCTGCTAACATGAAGGGCCACCAGGGGGCAATTGAGATGTTTTGGCTTCACTTTTGGGGAGCTGTCATGTCTTTATATACAGTCTATGGTCAGGACCAGTAACTTCATATTTAGCATACAGATGTGAGTCCGATCAATCATCTCATCTAATTCTCGGCAAGAAAGCAAATAAGCTTATTTCCCAAAACGTTGAACTTTTCCTTTAATTTATTGATCATTGTGTGAGTGTTTTGTTCATCGATGGAGTTCCATCATTGCTGCTGTTGGAAGTGACCCGAAACAGAAAGACGGATGCCGACGTAATTGTCGGATGAGGCAAAGAGTTCAGGACCGTATAACAACCACTTTGTTGTGACTCTTGTTGTTTACAGGATGTGGGGAACCACAAACACTAACGTTGACACACGTGCACGGAAACACGCACACACACACGGGCGCACGCACGTTAGCTAATTAGGGGATTCTGTCGGGAATGCACAGACCTCAACATGGGCTTTTTTGGAAGAACTTCATATTCTGTTAAGTGGAAGTTAGTCATGATGCATTCACCACACACACACACACACACACACACACACACACACACACACACCGTAGCTGTGATTGCTTCTGGGTCATCTGGGTGTGATTAGCAGAGTTAATGCCTCGTGTTAAATAGACTTTCTTACTGCGCCTCACTGCAAACACTGACCACAACACACACACACATAATATGTACACACACTCTCTCTCTGCCTCTGTCTCTCTCTCTCTCTTGCACATACTCACTTTTTATCGCTGCATCTGGCAGAAGTGTGATTTATATCTCACTCTCTTTCAAACACTGAAGGGTGTGTGCAGCTGTGCGCGTGCATGTTGACCGTGCATGTTTCTGTGCGTGTGTTTGTGTCCCTGCCTCTTTCTTCTGTTGCATTCAGTAACATCAGGTTGTTATTCTTCAACAATGATTACTGTGGACTCCGAAGTCATCAGAGCCATGTGGAAGTCCTTTAGTGCAAGTGTTCCTTACTCCGTGGGTCAGTTCTGGTTCTGACGGGTCTCTCGTGTCTCAGGCTCAGACAGATTTCTCTTGCGGATCCCAGGATAGAGTGTGTTTTAAGTGTTGGTATTAAATCCAGCCATGTGGAAATCCCTTGTTAAAATGAAATGGGATTTTTGCACATTTTTGCTCTCAGTCATAGATCATAAACTGAGTTGGAGTGATATTTTTCATACAAGGTACCGTGTGAGCAGTAGTGTAAGGTGTTTTGGTGCATGAACCATAAAATGCACAAAAGCCTTTTGGATCAAAATGTTTTGTATGACTTTATATTGGTTTTAAGATGTTTAAAGGGGACATATGCTCATTTTCAGGTTCATACTTGTATTTTGGGTTTCTACTAGAACATGCTTTAATGTTCAAAAACACATTCTTTTTCTCATCCTGTCTGTCTGAATATACCGGTATTCACCCTCTGTCTGAAACGCTCTATTTTAGCGCCTGTCTCTTTAAGGACCCCTCTCAAAAAATCCCAGTCTGCTCTGATTGGCCTTACGAGAAAAATATGGTGCACCTTTACAAAGGTAGTTCTCAAGCTGTGGGCGATATATTTTAATGAGCCTGCATGTGACTTGCTTGTGTTCGAATTCTCAGATGTAAGACGCTTTGAACAAAAGCGTCTGCTAAATGAAATTGTAGAAGGGGAGCCAAATCTAAATGGCTTGTTGAATCACATGATTCTGATTCAGGTATCCCACAAAAAACTGACTGGGTTGTTTTATTTCACAGTTTGTGGGTTGGTAAGCACTCCACATACCCAAATGTATGTGTACAAGCACTGAAAAAGTGGATTTTTCGTGATATTTCCCCTTTAAATAAATAAATAAATACACTTTATTTGTAAATAAATACATGCAATACAATCATATACAACTTCATCCTTGCCAGAAGTATAGTGCCACAATTAATGCATTTGTACATTTTAAAATGTTCTTACACTGAGGATGAAAATGCACTTTTAAAAGTTCCCATTAATAAAATAACAGCCAGACGAACAGCAATCAGCAAAATTTATTGCGTCCTGTTTCACAACTAGTATCCACCGATCATAGCCAGTTTCCTCTCTGCTCCTATTAACTAATATTTATTTCCATCTTTCACCTTCTTTTGTCTGTCTCCCTCCGCTCTGCTCAACTCCCTCCCTCCCATTTCCTCTCAGTCTCCCTCATCCAACTTCTTTCCTCTTCTTCCAGTCACCTTCTTCTTCCAATCCTCCCTTTCTTTCCCCCGACTTTTTCAACATGTGCAGCTGTTTTGCCGCAGACACATACTCTCTGAGACCCTACGAAACCCCACTCTGACCACCGTTTAATAGCCACACGGCACACAGGCCCATCAAAACTGCCTTGATTGGCTCTGACAGCAAATATGTCCCATGAAATTGCCTTGGGATCAGTGTGCGTATGTGTACATTCACACGTGCGTGCATTAATGTGTGTGTTGCAAGAGATGGGGCTGAAGAGGAGTGACAGAAAAAAGGGGGATGTTATGGCGAGGAAGACAGAAGAAGAAAGAGAGCGTGAAAAAGATTAAGATAGGGGATGAAGATGTCAGGCCAGCAGCGGGGAAAGCAGCTTTATATCGCCTCAGTGAAAATCTGGAGATACTTAACTGTCCTCAGCTCTTTGAGTGGAGCATCTACAGTATATCATCACCATCGTTGTCAAGTTATTTTTACAGAAGTTGGCAGCAATGTGGAGAGACTGAGAGGAAGAGTTGGAGGGTACAAATGAAAGACATAAAGAATGACAAAGTGCTCTTCTGTATCAGTTTTTCTCCACCAAAAAGAAAGACAGAATGATGGTTTGTTGAATTAACCATCCTTGCTAGTTTCAGGCTGACGCAGTTGTCAATTTCATGCCAAGCGCCCACGTTGTGTAAGTAGCAAATGTACTTATGCCCATCTGTGTTGCCATGGGTATAACTAGCAAAAGTGGAGTTGGACACGCCCTAAATGCACTTACGCCATGCATTATTGATGGTTTAATTAAGGCCCTTAGTGTCTGTGTAACATTACAAGCACAGATTATTGAGGTTATTCACATGTGTCTTATTGTTTGAGAGAGTTAAGAACCACTTCCATTTGAGTGAGTTACACTGCTACTATAAGACCTGTATTCATGGCAACTTCATCATTTATGATGCATTCAGTAGCACCCTGGCAGTGTCAGTTTTGCGTCGTCAGAAAGTGCCTTGAAGACAGGAGGAAAGAGAGACAAGGTGGGCAGAGGAGGAAGGTGTTTCTCTGTCTCTGTAGTGATACCATGACAGCCGTTGCTCCGTTCCTCCTCTCATCTGGTCCTTTCCATCCATCCCTCCCCACAGACTTGTTACTAATATATTCATCAGAGATCTAACCACTTTTATGCTCCACTGCTCTCTTCTTCCTCCCTCTCTGATTTATCTCTATAGGAGGCTGGTTAAGAAGTGGCCTGAGCATTATCCCTTTTAACACCTAGCACAGATTACTGTTAAACCAAGGGTGTCCATCCCATCAATACTCATTTAGTCTTAAAGGCATACTAGCATGAGCAAGACATACACTTGTATTTCTCCCAAGATTATGTCCAACAACCACTTCACAGACTGAGTTTCTGTTTAAGCGTTGTGAACTCTGAGCGACATTATTGTGGTCTTTCTTGAGAACTTGATCCTGATTTTGGTTGCACTCCTGATGTCTCCTCTCTGAAAACTAACCACCTCTTCACTGCTGCCAACAGCTGGACAACCGAGGCAACAGTAAAACAGCTGTAGCAGTGGACAAGGGTGAGAATATGAGAGGAATGAGGCAAACAAAATTTGTAGAGAACTTGGAGCTCTGACCATTTTCACACAGATGCTCAATGGTGTGTTTCTGCAGAAAGCAGGCGTGACTGATGGTTTGTCCATTTTGGAAATTTACAAATATTGTGAGAGGCAGCCCTACCCGACTTACAGTCAGAAAGAAGCGTTTAACTATACTATCTGACCAGCACCTCTTTATGTGATGTGGAAAACTTGTGCTTCAGGTCAATCTTCACTTGGATGAATAATAGAACAAGCTCGATGAGCCTCAATTGTCCTTACGTGAAGTCATTACAACACAAATCTGATATCAGAGAAGATCTGATATCTATCATGCATAGACTATAGACTGTATAAAATATGGACGTAGTCTCTGTGACGTCACCCATAGGTTTCCGAAGAGCTGTTGTGAAGCTCAAAGTGGGCTGCTCCGTCAGTCACCATGTTGGCCTTGACGACGCAGCCTAATTCCCCGCTAATCCAAAAATAGGCAAAGACGCTGAGCGGTGGTGGAGATGAAGCGGGCCCGGGTGACGCAGCGTTGCAGACAGAGCGACCTGGTACGGCACTCACCTGCCATTCAAAGCGGCCATGCCCTCAATTATGTTAACTTTAAGCCTTAATATAATTTAAGCAGGTGAGTTATATAAAAATTCACCTCCATACAGTTGTCATGAACAGGGAAATTAGCGACCAAAAACGTTTTTGTACCAGGCTATAAACACGTTTATAGGAGATTGACTCACTATTGGGGAAGTGTGAAGGACTCTGGGGCTTCTCAAAATACCAACAATGAACAAATCATTCATTTCTTCATGTCTAATACAATTTTCCACTATGTCAAGGCTTTAATCTTGCCCTCACCTCAGTAAAAATCCTCGGATGTTTTAGTGACAGTGAGTTGTTTTACATGCAGCATCTTTACGGAGCTTGTAAGTGAAATAAGTCCTCAGCTTCATACATCAAAGTCCAATTTGGCTCCTTTAGCAGCTATTTCATCAAATTGTCAGTATGCATCTGTTTTGAATGTTGAAGAGTGAATGAGTCAATTCAGCATCTTCTGTACCGTGAAAGTCCTTAACCCCTAATCTCTAACCTTTAACCTCTGCACTGTTACCCCAACTCTAACCCCTTAACCCTCATCATACCAGGAGCACAAAGGCTACTTAAAAGAGAAGTCCTGAGAAGTGTTCGTGTGTGTGTGTCTGTGTGCGAGCGCGTGTGTGGAAAGAGATGATCTTGGTTCAGGCTAAATACAGTGCGCTCAGGAGAGGGTTTAGGAGTTGTTAAGAGGGCTTATCCCACACACACACACACTAGAGGCTCATACACTCCCTGGAGGCACACACACACATGACAACAGACAGATACACAACTGCACACACAACAGTATTGTAATAGCTGTTTTGATGTTGGATGATGGCATCGTGATTGTGCTGATGATGTCAACGCCAAGAGCAGCAGTTCTGCCACACTGACGTTTTGAGTCAGACAGGGTTTTCAGTCTGCTGTTGAACCATTTAATGATCCAAAATCTCCAAAAAAACATTACAAAAAATGACATAAAAACGTAATTACTCAAATGTAGTGTAGGGGTTCAAAAAGGGGCAAGAAACAAGCAGTAACATCGACACTGTGAAACCAACAGGGTTTACGGGAAGAAGAGCTGAAATGATTAGTTGATTAATCGATAAAACACTAAAAATAATTTACTTCAAGCTTCTCAAATAATAATTTTTTGCTTTACTTTGTTTTATGTCATTGTAAATTGAATATGTTTAGGTTTTGTACTTTTAGTTCAAAGAAAATGAAGATGACGCCTCGGAGCATTATTTTCATAATTTTTCTTTTTTTTACCTTTTTTAGAATAAACTGTTTTTGCACTAATCAAATATAATCAATAGATTAAGCGATAATGAAAATAATCAAAATTTGCATCATTAATGGGAGGTGTGAACTTAATATAGAGGCTACCAGTTATCTTGACCATGATATTATTTGTTTATGGTAATTATAACATAGGGCTGTGAAGATATCAAATTCTCACTACACGATTATTGTAGCCAAAAGAATTCACAATAAAGATTATTAACGATATCAATATTTAATTTTTTAAATATCAGGGTTATCGTCAGTACCAGTATACCGCGACACCCCTATTAGAATAAGAATTTCACAATGATGTAATAATGACAAAAAATACTTCATGTAGCGCGGGTATCAACAGCTTTGTTGTGTCACAGGCAGGTCTGCGTTGTCTTGTGCATTCAATATCAAGTATGGATAAGTACAAGTTTCTTTTAAGGAGTTTAATTTGGATGGAAGACACATTTTGAAAAGTTGCAGGACCTTGAGGACGAGGGGTCGGTTTGGTTGATCCGTATTTCTGTCCCTGTGGTCATGAGATGACGTCTCCCTCTGTCACGGTGGTTATAGCAGCCATGTTTACTGGTGGTCTTGACTCACTTAGCAGTAACTGTACACACTCACATAAACATACATCTCACCAAGTGACGTGGCTTCTGTCTGGTCCACCAACCACAAACACAGTGTGTTAAGTCACTTTGCACCCCGAGGATAATTATGTAAATAAGAGAAAGGTTGAGTGTGTGTCCGTCAGGTTTGCTCTGGTTATGGTGACCTTTTATTAACAATATTTAGCTTCCTGTCTCCTTGTATGTTAGACAGAAGTCTAATGCAAAAGGGGCAAATGTGGGCAGAATGTGTCAAACACAGGATTAGTCTGTGAAAGATGTCTTTCTCTCTGTGTGTTTGTTTTAATCCTCATCCTCTCCGTCTCTTTCCAGAGTGACCAAGTTCTGGTTTGGTGTGAAAACCACAGACGCTGTGCTCAGGTAAGTAGTCATACACACACTTCTAAAGACCTTTTAATGACTTGCATTCAATTCCCTGAAGGCTTACCCAAACATTAATCACTCAGTGCCTAACCCCAACCCTAACCCTGCTCTTAAGCCAGTCATAATAACCCCAAAACCGAGTCTTCGATGTAGGAGTCAAGACCAGGGGCTCCAGGGGGTCCCTTTTGTTGCACTAACATATCCTACTGGTTAGATGGGGAGGACCTTCTGCATGTTACTCCATCCTAGTGGAGCTCATTGCTTACACTTGAGAAGAAGCGGGTGAAACACTGCACAAAACAACAGTAGAGTAACTATAAAATAAGTTGTTGATCTTGAGGGGACAAGATTTTTGTCCTCTACTATGAAGAAATAGGTTTCCATGAAGAACGGGACAAGTACTTCTCTCACTGATTGAACAAAACTTCCCAAAAACTACAGCACACTACCAGAAAACAAGAAGGTGCTGAGGGTAAAAATTGCAATGAAAAAAAGATCAAATGTCAAATGTTTTGATCTTTTTTCATTGACTCAGTGATTTAAAATATACGTCTTGACAAATGGCTCTAGTGGCACATTAAACACATTACAGGTATGGCTTTTTTTTATCACATCCAGCCGGCAACCTCGAGGTCTGAGAAGTGAAGCCAAGAAAAGGTCATGGAGTTTTTCAAACATAAAACCTCCATGGATCACAAATTCATAATAGAAAGAGTCCTAATCGACCTCGTTTGCAGTTCAGGTGTCCCGTCAACAGTTTTACAGATGTCTCTTTTACAATGGTGGTCTATGGGGAAAATGCTTTTTGGGTAGTATACGTCTGATAACATCCTGATCCTAGAATATAACAAACCTGACACAACAACAGTAAAAGCGGAGGCAGAGTGTTGATCTTCATCTCTGCATCGAGAGGCAAAGAGACAGAGAGAGTCTTTCTCTTGCTTCCCTTGTGCTTATTTCTTCTTTACACCCACCACATGTCTCCTGTAATAGCAAAGGTTGTGTTTTCAGTTAAAATAACGTCCTCCCCAGTATATCCCCATTATCCATCGAGCAAAGATTATACCCTGTTTATTCACTTAACACTCCCTGCCAGGAGGCTTAACTGTGAGTGTGTGTGTGTGTGTGTGTGTGCTAATTCATTGTTTGATTCAAGAGGAGTTTCCATGCTGTGTATTTTTAGCTTCCAGTCTGTCCACACTGCAGCAGCTCCAGCTTGTTACGGCTTTCTGGACATTATTACTGTGGGTGTTTTAGAGTGCTGGTCCCATCTCAGACAGTTTGTGGATAAGACAGAATGGGGTATCCATATTTTGATGCAAATTATAAATCAGACAAGCTAAAAGATCAAAACAGGAAGAAAAAAAAAAGATTTCATACTTGAGAGTAAGAGAAAATTTTGATTACTAAACAAAATATGTGAGATCAGAAACTCTTTAAGGACTAAATATTGATGCTGTGTACTCTACAGCTAAAAACAAGTCTGTTAAATATCTGTCCACCATTACCTTTTACTCACTGACCTTAACTTACTCAATATTAATGACTTCTTGAAAGATTCTGTCTGGTTTCTTATTGATGTGTTTTCTGAACTCTCCGTTCAGGTTCAGACCTCAAAGCTTCATCCCGGCTGAAAGCACACCTGAGTCGTATTTTACTTCTTGCAACAATTCCAAGCTTTTCCACAAATGCACAGTCGGACAAAGGAAAAGCAAGAAACAGGCGTGAGAGCGAGAGCTTTTTTTCCGTACAGCGCGTATATCAGTAGTGTGTGTATGTTGAGGTCAGCCGGGGTTAATGTCAACAACAGTCAAGAGCAAGCCCCCCTCCAAAACTCCCACCAGCAGACCATTGAGGTGGATACCGCACTGAGCAAAACATCAGACTTCAGCTTCCTTCTATACCTAACCCCCCGCCACCTCAAACACAAACACACAGCTCCTTTGACCTTACCCAAACGTATCTGTATCCTTCCCTTCCTTCTCTCCCTTCCTTTGTTTCTACTCCTGATGTTTAGAGTTCAACAACGACACAGAGAGAAAAAGAAAATATTTTCTAGTTTAATACCACATCTAAACTTTATTACCTTGGCTTTGTGTCTTGCTGTTGTACATGTGTGAATACCAGTGTGGCACTGTGCTGTAACCAACGTCCAACAACAGTCTCTGAAACAGGCCAGTGGGGGCTGACGCTGTGTAAACCACAACTTTCCTCTCAGACAGGCTGATACTGCACAGACATGCACAGTGTCTCTTCTTGCTTGTTTGAATTGCAGAGTTATTAATTCTTACCGTTTTACAGTCTGTTGAACGTGGACACAGACCAATTTGTAAAAGTCACCGGGGCAGGCCAGCAAAAATAAATTAGAAGAGAAAAGCACGTATCCCAGTCCTCAACCATAATTACCTAGATTCATCAAAATAATTAATTATAAAGCAGAGGAAGTCCAACGCTGTTGAAAGCTGAGGTAGGCAAGATTGGAGCAAATATGATTAAAAAAAGTTATATTTATAAAACGCTATATCCTGACAGTAGTGCATGAGACGGGTAATCTGAAAAAAGCATGTGCCTCTGTGTCCTCCGGTGCTCCTAATGGCGTCTGCAAGATTTCACAGCCTGGAGGAAAACAACCAGTCAGAGCTAATCTAGACTCTGCCGTCCAGCTTCCGTCTTTGAGACCCGCCAGTCAATCACTCGCGAACTCCGACCAACCGGTCAAACTAGGCAGCACTGTTCAAATATGAATCAATATTCTGTTACTGTAATGCCTATTTCTCGCCTCAAATGTTTTCAGAAACATCTTGTAGTGTACTGTTTAGCTGTAAAATGAGAAAATTTGTGATCCAGCAGCCATGTTGAAATCTATTGAGGAAATACCAAGCACCGCCCACCAGCCGGAGCACAGCCAATAGGAACGCTTTCTCTCTCTGAAATTACCTGTGATTGGCCAAAGTCTTCCGTCACGGGCTAGATGTTTTAAAGCCTGAAACCAGAGCCATGAGGAGGTGTAGAAGTCTATTTTTCTCTAAGAACACTTGAATTACAATATGCTGAAAGGTTATTATGGAATTTCTGCCCAATGATGCCAAAACAATTGTTGCCTACTGAAGCTTTAAAGCTCCCAAGGAGTGTGTATATTCTGTTAACAGGATATGTGGGAGATATTTAAAGCTGCTATACTTTTATTATTCATTATGCACTTTGGGAGCATTATCGAATAAGCACAGTCCACTTTTTTATTGTTTCATTAGGCTAGCAAATCTTCCCTGGTTTCAATTCTACTCTACTCTATTAATTCTGAATGTGTTCTTTTTTATACAAGAAGGTAAACTACAGATCCCCAAAACAGCTTATAATGAACTGACAAAGTACACAGAGTCGGATGCAAGCACAGCAGTTTTAACAGCTTTTGACCTGTTAATCAGGGAAAATACCGCTGCTGATGTGCTTATATACATGGCCTTAAATACAGATCACTTTCTGAACAGATTTCACGATGAGCAGATGGATTTATTAGCAGCTTAGCTTTTGAAGTCATGCTAAAATCACATATCTGCTATCATAAAATCCTGTGGTTGGTTCGTTTGTTTTCACACCACAAACAAACCACACGAGAGTCCGCTTGGAGGTGGGTCTCGGTTCGGTTGTTCGGTCCGCACCAGAGTTCAATTGACAGCTTACACACTAGCCCAAACGAACCGTACTAACAAGCAAACGGACCTGAGTTTGTTTTAACTGAACCAAATGGGTTAGGTATGAAAGTACCCTAGTGTTGTTAATAATAGTACTGATATGACACTAGAGTTTCAATAAGCAAAAGTTCTCAAATATTAGATACTGTCCAATCACAAGCAGCCAGAAAAGAGCTTTACCTGTATGAAATACCATCTAAGACTGACCATCCATCCATCCATCTGCAACCGCTTATCCCGTTAGGGGTCGCGGGGGGGCTGGAGCCGATCCCAGCCGACATTGGGCGAAGGCAGGGTACACCCTGGACAGGTCGCCAGTCCATCGCAGGGCTGACACATAGAGACAGACAACCATTCACGCTCACATTCACACCTACGGGCAATTTAGAGTCCACAATTAACCTAACCTGCATGTCTTTGGACTGTGGGAGGAAACCGGAGTACCCGGAGAAAACCCACGCTAACACGGGGAGAACATGCAAACTCCACACAGAAGGGTCCCAAGCCGGATTCGAACCTGCAACCCTCTAGCTGTCTAAGACTGACATTTTTTTTTTAATTTAAATGCAATAACTATCTGGTTAAAAAATAAACAAACATGACCAGACATTCAATGCTTTCAGTCCTTGACAATTACGGTGCTATGGACACCATTAGTTGGGACTAAAACATTGTTGAGGTGCAATACTTGGCCCTTGTCTGGACCATTTTCTCTGCAGAGAGAAAAAGAGAAGGAGAAAGTCAGAGGGGAGGAAGTAGTGAGTCCACTGGTCCTTAGCTGTTGATCTGTTGGAGGAAAAACACTCCTCTGCACAGTTTGATTTTCAGACTTTTTCTCCGGGGAGCTACATTTTTTCTTATGTTTATAAACCCAATTTTAGGGTTATTAGTAAGGCAGATCTCACTAAATGTGACTTGGTCTCAACCTGCATTCCAGTGCAGGATCTCATAAAGCCTTTTGGCAGTGTAACATACTCAATAACATTTTGAGATTTTTACAGAATAATTTGGGGACTGGTATTACTTCTCCCTCAACTCCTTTTTGGGTCCTTACCCAGACTTGGAGCAGCACTGAACGAGTTGTTCTCAGAGTTTTAACGTGTGTAACACATAGTCAGTCTATCTGCTCACAGTCACACACACAAAATGGTGCACTGCAAAACTAAAGGATGAGTTTAATTTTCTGTCATCTATTTCACGTAAAGAGGCTGAAAGCTTACAATGATTCCATTTTTAACAAGGACATGGCGCGAAACAAGTAAAAATAGCAAGGTATTTGAATATTTTTTTTTTTAAATTTCATGGCCTTTTCTTTAAATATCTTTAATCTCTGAGTCCCAGTTTAAAAAACAAACAAACAAAAACTTGTAAATGTATAAGGGACAGTAAAGTGCATCTGCAGGACATGTATAGGTGCAAATACTCTGCAATAATATATTATAGTCTTCCAAACTGTTTCTACTATATCAAATCTGTGATTGCAGGACATTCTCGTTCGTACATGAAGAATGTTAAAGACTTTTAAAAAAGATAAAACTTCTCTGAAGTTAGTTCTCTAGTGAGTGGATAAGAGAAAGAGATAAAGGTGCTTTATCTGTTCCTTTGTTACATAAGGGCCCGGTATCTCTCGATTTGAAGACGCACAAACACACAGCAGGCAGATGTTGCCTCAACACATATGGTTTGTGTCACATCATCAGTGGACTCCCTCTCATGGAAACACACATGGGAGTTCACTAAAACTGAACTACAGCCCTCACTCAATTCCTCAATCTGTCCATCTCCTGCCTCTTTTATCTCACTCTCTCTCTCACACACACATGCAAAGTAGACGTATAGTAATGTATACCAGGTGTGTGAGGCAGCGGGATGTCCACTAACAAACAGGTCTGATGCAGAACAAAGGAGCAGAGCTTTCAAGTCACAGTTACTCGTCCTTGTTCATTCCTCATTACTTGCTCTTAAGAGGTTCATATTACTTCTAATACCAGCTGGAATAGTTCTGTAAGCTCAGCCTTTGCTTGGTAGATTTCACATCACACTGTAAGTCAGAGCTCTAGTACTACATACAACTTATTAGAGGCTGTTTGGTTCCTGCATAAAGAGCACAGGGATAATACTTGTTCTACCCCACTCCCCTCTAATCCTCTCTATAAATATCTGTTTAAAATAGTTTATTTTTTAGAGAAAATTCTTCACCCATCAATTTTCCATCACTTATACGAGTTGTTAACCTGACCGCCAGATGGCTTGTTACACAGAACCATATGAGAAGCCGTCATTGGAAACTGTTTGGAAAAGGGCAGGCACTTTCAAAAGAATACTTGGCAGGTGATTGGATGAACAATCTGTCAATCAAACTCTTATCAAAGCCACTCGGGAGAAGAGCGAAAACATCTTTTCCATGGAGAAAAGCCTTCAGTGCCGTTCCTTTGCTCTTCTTTCAATGAGGAAATACTCCCCAGCTCTGATATAACTGACGCTATTGCAGCTTTGCTAACCTCTTCAGAAGGATGCTGATTAGTCCGTGCTCTGGCCGGACGTGAACGCATTACTTGAAGCCTGACAAGATGGATTTTCGTGTGATATATGTTTTCGCAATGCTCGCCTGATCTCAAGACATCGCGGGAGTCCAGCTGCTGTGCGATGTAAATGGGTTGTTGTAGGGCTCTTTTAGGTGGTTGCTAAAGCAATCCCTGGTCAAGTGGGATATGTTGTCCCTTCATCGTCTTCTTGGTTTCCCTTGGGGTTTCCTCCTAGTTGCACATGCTTGGTATATGCCTACTGTATAGGGACATGTCCAGATGGTGTCTCTAAGCATGAGGCCAGACCAGCTGTGAAGAAAACTTCCTTCAGCTGCTTGTATCCATCTCGTTCTCTCAATCTCTAGTCAGAGTTCATGAACGTAGGTGAGTGCTGCAACCATAGACTGTTTATAAAGATGGACGACATGACAGCTCCCCAAAAGTGAAGCCAAAACATCTGGATCGCCCCCTGGTGGCTGGCTGCAGTATAGTTCATTAATCCCACCCCCTCCATGTTAGTGGATGGGACATGGGCCAAACTAAAAAGTCAAAGTGCATGTCCAATACATTTTCCCCAAAGATGGTTTCTGTCATTTTAGGTAGTTCTTATCATGCTGATGTATGTTCAAATGTTAATTTTTCTGATAAGTTTGGGTTTAATTAGTTATTAGATGCTATAAAAAGGGTGTGAGATGTCATGATTGGCAACTGCGATTGACAGCTCTGAGTGAAGTAGTTGCACAACCCAAGGCTTGGAAAATGTATGAGAGAGGAGATGTAACTTTAACTTTACATAACCGTCATGAGTCTGTGTAATAGAACATGTGTCAATTTGATCATAAATATAGTTATGGAGATATTATGGTTGTTGTTTTTCTAGCCAAACGGCTTCCGTGGTGCTAATTTAGCAGCTAGGTGGCTCACGCTAACAATGTGAAGCCATGCTTGGCTCGTGATTGGTTCAGGCGGGTGACCTTAATACTGCGATTCCAGCCACTGATCACTACGGCGCAGACTCTGAATTCTCAAGATAGCAGCATACATATCCGGGATATTTTGGGTTCACTTTAGTACAGTGGGAGGAAGTGGAGACGCGTCCTCCATCTATATGTACAGTCTGTGGTTGCAGCATACGTTCGGCGGGTAAAGTGAGAGCTTTGTCTTCGGGCTCAGTTTCACCTTTTTCATCAGTCCAACGCAACACCTACACTACTGCAGTGTGCACCAATAAATCTTTGAACACACGCTCCATCATACCCTCACTTAGATCCCAAGATATTTGACCTTCTTTAGTTGGGCAGCAATTCGTTCTCTTTCCACTGTAGACTTGGAGGTGCTGACTCTCACCTCAGTTGCTTCTCACTCAGCTGCAAATCAAGTGTTGATTTAGAATGAAATCGACAATCACAACATTATAATCGAAAGACAGGAGGATGAATATGTTGGAAAGACAGTCATCCCTGTGTGCCAGTCCTCCCGTCTCACTCTCCTCATTAGATTTTAAAGAACAACTCAACCCTGTACAACAGCTGCAAACAGCAGCTTGCTAGACTGTATAAGCTTTCTTTCGCCTCCTTTTCCCACAGTCATTTCCATTCCCTCTGCTGTTCAGACTTGTCCAGTAGTTTAATAAGATGTCTGGTTGAGATATGTTACATCTACTTGGCCATAAGTGCCAGTTCTGTCAAAATATTGTTAGAAATGCCAGCTCATTCTCGCAGGGCATTGAGGGAATATATCATTTATATATATACAGTATACAGTATATCAGGCTTTCGAGTCTGAACCTGACTGATTCTGTTTTGGGATTTTCGCCTTCTAGAAAGCGCTAATCTTAAAGTTACAACAACAACAACAACAACAATAAACCTCATGTAGGGAAAGTATTTTGAGCGCCAGTTGCCACCAACACATCTATTTCTTTATTGTCCGCACTTCCTTCCTTTCTCCATCCAAAATAGAGTAGCCAGTCTAGTTTTATTTTAGACGGAGAGAAAGCACAGAAAGAAAATGATGAGGGGAAACAGAGAGAGAAAGCTCTGGCAGGATTAGGAGGTTATTGTGGGCACATGTGGTTTGAGAGGTGAGGAAGTTAACCACCAAACTATCTCAAAGCATTTGTCTTTTTGACCGTCCTCCCGATCTCTATTTCTTCTCCTCTGTTCTCTTTCCTCCAGCCGTTCCTCTCCTCTCCTCTCCTCCCGCAAGCTGCCGACTCAAGTTAACTCTGGTTGTTGTACATGTTTTTCCGAAAGGTCTGGCAAAAGTCTAACATGCTTTTCAAAGGGATTTGTGGAATTTGTTCCGCTACTTTTCACTCACGTACCACAAAGCCTGAAGTGTGTGTATCTGTGTGAGTGTGTACACATGTATGCGTATGTGTGCATATTCAAAATATAAAACAAGCG
This sequence comes from Sebastes fasciatus, assembly GCF_043250625.1. NCBI lineage: Eukaryota > Metazoa > Chordata > Actinopteri > Perciformes > Sebastidae > Sebastes > Sebastes fasciatus. The sequence goes on from NC_133799.1 coordinate 7,994,643, forward strand.
AGTTTGTGCCCCCTGAAATGTTCTGTAGAATCTCAATTAGCATATAAGCACAGTTGCATATTCAAATAGTCTAGAAAAAATGTGCTTCCTGTAAATATAATATGTTGTAATTTTAATATTGTGGGAGAAAAACAGGAAATTGTAATGTAGATTTAGTTTTGTTCAGAGCCAATTCTCGTCTTGCTCAAAGCTCTTTTTCTTCTATTGTACATTACATATGGCAGTATTAAATCTGAATGTAGCACTGTAACATTAATAAATCTGTGTTATGTGACCATTATAGAATAACTTAAGATTGAAGAGGTGAAATGATGAAAGAAAACATGAAAAAATTCAATTTAAATTCAAATTCACACAGAGTTATTAAACATTTGCTTGTGCATTTTTTTTTGTAATCTGAAGTATTTAGAAACACATAATGTAAGTTTTTCTCTCAAGTTTTGCAAAATGACATTTCACATACTATACTAAACAGACTGGGATGTCAATAACAATCACAATTTTAGTCCGAAAAATTACAATTAGATATTTTCACAGTACTAGTCACAGACTATTATTGTTTCCTTACATTTCAGCCCTGTCTCCTAAAAAGTACATTTCCATAAAACTAAGATGCATTCTCAATTACATTTTGAGGAAAACATATTTTGTTGCGGATTACGTTTGTCTTTGACGCATCACAAATAGTCAACGGAAAGCCGCAGCAAGTGATGTAGTACAATGAGCGATGCGCAGAGCAGGTGACATAGTATATCGAGCAACCGTTAATGAAAGTTGCATGGTATAATAACGAGTATACAGTAACAAGCAAGAAAGTCCACTACTGGCGGGTGGGAGGGTCAGTGGATGGGTCAACAAACACTGGACTTTTCCCCAAGAGACCACTTTTTGTGTCTTGTGTGAAACTGAAAGTCAACGTTCACTTTCATAGTAATTTTAAACCATGATGCTTTTTTTACTAAACCTAAGTACATTTGTTGCCTTTTTTGTTTTGTTTCAATTTACAATGTTAACCACGTGTTTAAAACTGTTTAAAACTGTTTAAAACGACTACCGTAATCCAGGACAAAATATGTTTCCTTCAAAATGTAATTGAGCATGCAGTTTAGTTGTATGGGAACAAGGTAGGTTGTAGGAGACAAGGTTGTACTGTTACACTCCTGTCAGTTTGTTGTTTGGGTGGCCCTCTACTTCTCTCACTACACATTTAACCTCAAGTTCGTATGTGACATCACTGGGTCTGCATCAACCACTGAACTGTGTGTTACATTGTGGGCCACCGTTCAGATTTCGCTGGAAATCTGCTGGATGGCTTTGCAGGAGAAAACATGATGAAAATACTATTCTTCTCTTCAAACAGAGCATTCAGGCTCTCAAAACAGCTGCTGGTGGAAGATGAGAAAAGCTGATGGAAAATCACTTTCAAGTTATTTTCTGTTTTTAAGAAGGTGAATGAGAGAATCTTTTATAGTAGAAGAAACATCCTGTTGTTGGAAGCAGGTTTATCTATCATTTGTTTTTATGGTCACAATTCATCTCATAGCTGGTTGGCTTTCTTCCATCCTTAAAGGAGCAGTGTGTAGGATCTGGCAGTATCTCGCGGTGAGGTTGCACATTGCAACCAACTGAAGCCTCTCCTGTGTGACAAGCGTGTAGAAGAACTACGGTGGCCATCGCAAAAATGCAAATGTCCCCATCTAGAGCCAGTTGTTGTTGTTGTAGTAGCATATGTCATTTGGAGAATAGCAAAGCCAGTGCGTATAATATGTGTATACGTGAGAAGTGAGTGTCGAAGCGAGAGAGAGAGAAAGAGCTGTGGCGACGGCAGCGAGTCGGCCCAAGCTGGACAAGTTAACAGTGTTTGGTTTGTCTGTTCTGGGCTACTGTTGAAACATGGCAGACTATGTGAAGAGACTGCAAGAGAAAACTAAAGGAATAGTATAGAAACATGTTAAATGATACCCAATGCCACTTATGTACTGTATGGTAGGAAATATAAAATAGACTCTGAACAACTGATGACAAGCTGAACACATAAATGACCATAAATAGTTTTTCACATTGCACCCACTGAACCGGTGACTGTATATGGAGAGAGAGCACATCTGGTCTGTGGCTGTCTTTCTTTGTCTCTCCTTCTCTCTCCCTTTTCTCTGGACCTGTTTCACTATTTGTCTTTCATCTCTTCTCTCCTTTTCAACTGACACTCACCTCCCCCCCCCCTCCATATCCACTCTGAAACCACATCTCTCCTCCCCTCCCGCTCCCATTTCCTCTCCTCCCTCTCGCTGAGTGTGGCTGTCATCCCTCTATCGTGGCAGGTGAGGCCATAAAACAGCAGGAGAGGCCAGAGGAGGGCTGAGAGACAAGGTGTGTGTGTGTGTGTGTGTGTGTGTGTGTATGTGTGTGTGTGATTAATTATTACACAGATATCTGAGGAGCTCCCATGCAAACTGTGCACACAAACAGACACATACACGGCCATTAATCTAGGCTCTGTTGTTACAGTGTGTTGGTGTGTTAAACTGTAACATCTCTGACCTCTGACCTCCGCTGTATCCACCGATCTCTCTCACACACATAACTCATCATGTCGCCTTCAAGGCCAAAAGTGTCCGTTCGCCTCTCAGCTCATCTTACACAAATACAGTGTGTGTACTTTTCTGTGATTTACAACATCCAAGTGATATTTGAGAGTGTAAGGTGTTACCGCGTACATACCACCAGTGTTTTCAGCTTAAATCCATTTGCCTCGACTCCGTCTTTCCCACCTCTCTTGTTTTTCTCTTCCTACTGTACTATTATACGATTGTGAAATAATAGATACTCACATTTACTTATTTACTTAAAGGAACAGTGTGTAACATATCGGGGAATCTATTTGCAGAAATGGAATATAACATCCATAACTATGTTTTCATTATCACCTGAAACTAAGAATCATTGTGTTTTCGTTAGCTTAAAATGAGCCCATATAGAGAGCGGGTCCTTTTCACGGAGTGTGCCATGTTGTCACACTGTCGGGGGTACTGAGTGCAGGGTGTAAACTAAAAAAAGTACAGTTTCAGGGTGAATATTCAAATTACAGTGGGGGAATATATCTTTTATAAAAATCACAAGAAGAGCAATTATTACTATTATTGGTGTTTGCAAGAATTAGTATTCATCTAAAATATGATGGATGGATGTGTTTAGTTATCTAGTTTTGGGGGCATTTTTGCTTTTGATAGATGCCGTATAGTAGAGACAATGGCAGGACAAGGACTCAAACCTGTGACATTGTGATTACATGGTCAGCGCTCTTCTATTTCACAGGGATGCCCCACATGCCCTCTATTAAAAGAGGTAAACAACACTGGAGGACAGGGAGAGGCGGAGGAGGAAGGATGTTGAGAAAGGCAGCACAGAGATGATGAGAGGTCAGGGAGGAGAAGAAGAGGAGTGATAATGTGAAGACAGGAGACAAAAAGAACAGAGGATTATGGGAAGAGACGAGGAACAGGGGAGGGTATAAAAAATTAAACGTGTCTGTAACTGATCAAAGTGGCAGCAAAGGAGGAGAGGGGGGAGTACAGAGCAGGCTGGGTTTGGATGCAAGATAGAGTGGTGCGCATGTGTTGGTTGGTTGGGTTGTGTGTGAGGTGTTTTTGGGGAGATTTTGACAACCTGAGCAGCACATGGTCGAGTGAAGAGACCCACGAGAGCTCCTTGAAGAAACACATCACACTCTCAAAATGTGTCTTTTGTGGACAAAGGCTTCAAAGGTAGCTGTAAAAGGCTTGTAATTTGTTTTACGGCAGTTTTAATGGATTCAATTGTGACAAGTCCATAGAAACTTCTAAAGTGCAGTGTCATTGCATCATTGAGGCTGTTCAGTCATATTTTTGCAAAACTATACATGTTTATCAGTGAGCAGGAGATAGGCCGTCTAACATGCATGGAGTGGCTGTTTTGCCATCTTCTCAATACCACGGCCACCTAGACTGGGTGTGATGCCCAAAGGAACAGGTCTCAAAACACCTGCAATGATTGTTACCTTTGAAAGACCACACACTGGTAAACTTAACAAATGAATGTGCATCAAGTCTCCTGAAAAGCAACATTTTTTTTGTTTAAAAATTATGCATTGGAAATGATTTACAAAAAAATGCATAATTGAAAAAAAACATGAATTGAAAATAAAATAAAATTAAATACTAATAATGATAATAATAAATACCCTCCAACCACACCCAAAAATACTAGGCTGCAAAACATGATTATTTTCTCCCCGTCTGTCCTCCGACCGCGGCCAACACTGTTTTGCAAGACGGGCTTTACTAGATATAACTTTGCGGTTTTGGTGCTTCCGTGTAGTTTGTGTTGGAGTCTGAGTCTGAACAGCGTAGCCACACACGAGCGCGCATGGGACACCAACCAGGATTGATTTATACGTGTAAGAAGTTACAAACAGTCCCTTTTAAAGTTATAAAATCATAAAAAAAAAACATAAGATAGTGTTTGGAACCTAGTGTGGACATACATATGGACAGCGAAGAGGGACTTTAAGTCATTTCTGTTGATATTTAGATTTTTATTGTCACTATTGGAATCCATTTTAACCTACATCAGTCTAACTGACTACAGCCCTGCGGAGAAGCAAACTACAACAATTTTACTGCCACATTTCAAGCGTACAGAGCAAGAGTGTTTAATAGTCAATAGGGAGACTTTGGGGTGGAGTATCACTTTATGCTAACACAAACTTTTTCTTCCATGACTAGAATGAAATGAGCCGACTGTACAACATTAAACAGCTATCAGGCTTCACGCTGAGACTGCATTTTATGTCCCATAGGTTAAGAAACCAGCACATGTGGATTCGCTGGCTCTGGTTTGCTGATGCTGTATGAATCCCAGTGACATGCTACTATGTAGTGTCTGTCCTTTGTTTTATACATGAAATGGAAGTGTACATGGTCTTTAATGCAATGCTCAAGTGATGATAACCCTAAAAGTACTCATAGTTAGTCTGCAAATGAGCCTATTTAAAACTGCTGGGGTTCTGGAGAACAGTTTTTCATCCAACAGTAGCTACTTATTTGTAAAAAAGATGAAGTTTTTATTGCTTTTTGTTGATCCTGTTTGTTCCCCTGGAATCAGTGAGATGGAATAAATTGGAGAAATGATTGAAGCCAGGCACACCGGGGAGCTGAGGGAGACAGACAGAGGGAGTGAGAGAGAGAGGAGGAGGGGTGGAGGTTGGGGGTGAAACCACAGTTTTTATATGTTGTCTGGTTTTAATTTGGTAAGAGCCATCATTCACCAGTTCACTGAGGTGGCAAACCAGATGAGTGTGTGCATATGTGCTTTATGAGTGTGTGTGTTCCCTACCTGCTTAAGCCCTGAGAGCTCTGCAAATGCTAAAACCCTCTGACACATTGTCATTTATCCTTGTTCAAACACTTTTCTTTCTTGTTTTTCTTCAAACCTCAGCTATTAAAAGGAATAGACATTTTCGGAAATTCGCTTACTTTCACTTTCTGGTGGAGAGTTAGATGAATACCACTCTCGAAAGTGGCCGTTAAAGTTAGGATTGGTAGTTCTGTTCAAATAAATTTTTTGTTGTATTTGTTGAGATTTCCATTACATCCCGACACCAATCAATAAATCAAATGCTCTGAAAAAAGAAAGAAAAATCTGGTATCTGTTGCTGTTGCAGGACTGTAATAAGCCCGTCCACTAATTTCATACACTCTGCTTGTGCACTCATTGCTCGTCACCGGAGTCTTCCACAAGCTGCTTGCTTGACAGTGGCTTTGGTATTTCCTCAACTGATCACAAAATGGCTGAGGCAAGAAATAGGCATTACAGTAACAGAATATTGATTCATATGTGATCAGCGCTGCCTAGTTTGAGTTTGCGAGTGATTGACAGCTGCTCAGAGACGGCAGACTCCAGATCAGCTCTGATTGGTTGTTTTCCTCCGGTCTGTGAAATCTTGCAGATGCCATTAGGAGCACCAGACGACACCGGAGGACACAGAAGCACATGATTTTGCTTCAGATTATCTGTCTCATGCACTACTGGCAGGATATAGTGACCGTTTCATAAAAATAACTTTTTTTAAAATCACATTTGCTCCATTTCTACCTGCTGCTGCTTTAAGACGGTGATCCCCTTTCTTGTTCCTAAAGCCTCATATTTGTTCATTTCTATGTGTTTGTTTATGTATAGTGTCTTCAGCCATGCAAAGAACTGTGGGAAACCAGGAAAGTGCTTTCTCCGAAGTCCTGTGAGGTAAGACGGAAAGAGAGCTCATAGTGTATGACTGTGTGTGTGTGTGTGTGTGTGTGTGTGTGTGTGTGTGTGTGTGTGTGTGAGACACAACACCCTTGGTGGTTGTGTCACTCCTGCACCAGAAACTTGCTTTTGTTGGCATCATGAAGCTTTTTTCTGACTGTGTACGCCATGAATGAACATTCCTGTGTGTGTTTATGCAAGCTTATGTGTGAATAACATGTTTGTGAGCTTTTAAATGTATACATAATGTGAGAGTGTGCAGCAGTTATATGTGTATATATTTTGTGTGCGTGTGGCCCTAAATGATTATTTGTAAAAGCCAGTCGCTGTGGTCTTCAGATTAGTTTTTCATCACAATAGCTGAAGCATGTTACTGTCTGAATGGCTGACTGGCTGACTGGTTGGGAACACAGGGTAATTCGGAGCTATTAGCTAAAGCTTGTGTTTACATTTTGGTGATCTGCAGCCATGTGCACGCACACACACACATACACGCACATACACACACAAACCCCCTTTCAGACCAGATCTCAAGGGCTGCCTTCAAAGAGTCAGTAGGAGTTTACCAAAGGAAACACTTCCACGTCTGCTGTGTGTTTTTCTACCCTCACATGTGTGTTTATATATTACGTATTATTTCCGTTATGTGTCAACTGTAGTAATAACAATTCCCCCCTGTTCTTTCCCTCAGAAGCAGACAGAGTGTGTGACGAGCAGGGAGTTTCTGACCTCTCTGAGGTCATCTCGCCAGGGGGACTGCCCTCCACCTCAGCGAGCCACCGGATTCGCTGCAGCCTGCGTGGAGAGCTGCTCGTCAGACCAGCATTGTCCCTCCCCCAGGAAATGCTGTTCCAATGGCTGTGGACACACTTGCCAAGCCGCCGCCAATCTATATAAAGGTAAAGAAAGCAGGTTGTTTGTAACAGCTTGTGGGCTTTATGATAAGAGGATGCTGCACTGATGGAGGGAGAAAAATGTTTGAATAATTGTTTTTTATTGTTTCAATAAGCATGTTACTGTGCTGATTAAAAGTAATGATACTGATTTTGATCATTGGTTAAGCAGCCTTTAAAAAAGGATCTCTGTTAGCTGATATGCTATCATTGCCACCTGTGCTTGTTACTCATAACACTGAACATGCTGTTAGTTGTTTCTTCCTATATTTGATGACATCTAGCTCTTGTTCCCATGGTGTTTAAATGTACTTGTTGTGAGTTTCTTTGGTTAAACGTGTCTGCCAAATGAGTGAAATGTAATTTAATGTAATAAAGATCCTTAAATACCGCCTGCTTGACTGCATCTGAGGTCCCAGACGGCCCCGCCGTGGTTTTAAAGCTCCAGCTCAAGTCTGCGTGGAGTTACAGTAGTCAGGAGTACAAACTGCCTCAGACGCCTCTGTAATGAAGATTGAGCAGCCATAATAATTAAACACAAAAACATATTGTTTGAGTGATGGATATATTTTTGCTTTACCAATTTTGTCTTTTTTTTTTTAGCTGCAAACTTTAAAACCACGGATCAAATCCTTTTAAGTGAATATTAGTCAATAATATTTGCTGCCTGAAGGGATCATCCTACTTTTTATTTATGATTTTTAAGGGGAGACACTACAGGTGAATAGGGTAAAAAATTTAACTGATAGATATCGCCATGAAACCTCCTCAATTAATTACTGACATTAAGACAATTATTTTTTGTAATATAAGTTTTCTGAATTGTTTTGTTTAAATATGCACATGAGGTATTATGTAACAGTAACTTTTGGTGAATTTAGTAGAAATCTACTGACACAAATAGACAAAGTAGTAAAATAAACACCTAAATGTGTATTTAGGATGTTTTCATTCCAACTCTCTTAAAGACTCAGCTATTATATACCCTATTCTCTATAACAATTAGATATGATGGCGTTTGAGACATCCTGTGAAGCTTGTCAATGTACCACCTGCTGTTCCTAGTGTCACTATGTCGGAAGTTGTTGTCAAATCACAAAAGTCACAATCTGTACAACATCTATCCTCAGACCATCAATCTCACAATCACTTCTTTGTGTTATTTGATGTTATGTAAATGTCTTTCAAATAGGAAAATCACTTTCCTGTTTTCCCTTTTAAATATAATAATGTAATCATTTCCTCCAGGTGTTCCTCTGAAGCCTCGCAGAGAGATGAGCTTCGCGGAAGACTCCGAGGGTCAGATGAAGGTGGTGTGGGTGTCAAAGTTCAACGTCAGCGTGGAGCCGGTGGTTTACATGCTCCAGTCCCGCTGGAACGTCGGGATTCATCCAAGTGAAGACCATGCCTCTCCATGGACTACTGTTGCCATGGTAACTCTCACCTTTCAACCCGGGTCTTTATATTGAGGATTAGAAGGTTTGAGATAATGAAATCATAAAGAAATTCAATTTTGTGAGTCATCTTTTCATATTTGAAGATATACAGCATCGTTATGTTAATATCACCCTCTCTACATTACTGGGGGATATTAGCTGTTGAAATATTGATGAAGGGACGCTGGTAGCATGTAACAACACGGCACATGGGCATTGAAGCTGTAAAAATGTCTCCCTGTACCTTTAACAGTGGAACAGCGCCACAAAGTTTGTAACATATCTTTAACTCATAACTCTCAATTTGCCTCGAATGATGAAACTTCTCAGCTATGGAGATGGATGTTAGACTCTGTTTCCACCTCATCAGTCTGCTGCCTTGCTGTCTAAACCTCTCCACCCCAGCCAGACTCCCATTCTGCCAGGGTAAACCGTATTTCTGTGTGTGCGTATGAGCGAGTGTGTGTGTGCAATGCACTGTACGTCCATGTGTGTGTGCCTGTGTGAGGTTAGGTAAATAAGCAGAGCTTAAAAAGGAACCACAGGCAGCCACAGTCGTTCCACCGGCTGACTCTGAATGACTGAACGCTCATTATAGACTTAAATAGATGGCAGCTCGTGTCTGTGTGTGTGTGTGTGTGTGTATGAGTAGACTTTGAGCAGTTGATTACATTTGCACTGTCAGGGAGACAAAACATGTGAATCTTTAGCAATTTGAACCATAATTTTGGCAAATCGTTTAATTTCACTATTATCAGATGGAATTCCAATCCGACTGTGCTCATCTGACTTTCCACCTCATTAACTTGTGAAACTTAGATGTCTAAAAGTACACAGGGCTCTGTCATGTTTTTGAAAGAAGATATAGTATGGATTTGTGAGGGATGACGGAACATTTCTGGCCAAAGTGGGCTTGGATTGAAGTGAGCTGTTTCTAGTTATGATTAAGAAAATCAAAGTAATCGTGATTTCAGTATCAAAAACTTGTAGGACCTGGAATCATGTTTAATGAATAGTTTGACACTTTGGGAAATATATAAATTTGCTTACTTGCCGAGAGTTACATGAGGAAATTAATAACACTCTCATGTCTGTACGCTAAATATGAAGTTTCTATCAGCAGCCAGTTAGCTTAACTTCGCACAAAGACTGGAAACACAGGAAAACAGCTGACATGGCTCCGTCCACAGGCGAGAAAATCTGCCTACCAACACCTCTAAAGCTCTTTTTAATAAGTTACACCTTGTTTGTTTAATCTGTATCCGTAGCCTTATATTTCTCAGCTGGACGCAGTCACTTCCAAGAAATAGTCCGGTACACTTCTGTTTGTACAGCTTAAACAAACTAGATGTAACTTGTTAATTAAAGAGCTTTAAAGGTGCTGTGGTTTTGTTGCTGTTGGACAGAGCCAGGTTAGCTGTTTCTGGTCTTATGCTAAGATAAGCTAATCAGGACCTGGCTGTAGCCAGGACAGATATGGACGGACATGAAAGGAGTATCAATCTTCTCATAACTCTCACCAAGAAAGCAAACCAGCGTATTATTCCTTTAAAGATTTAAAGGTGAAAAAAGTTTTTGTCACCTGAGGATCAATATTTTCTGTATCTTACCCTCAAAGATATTGTATATTAATAATCACTTTGTTTTAAAAATGAACAACATTATCAAAAAAACATCAGTGAGACTTGTTTTTAAAGAGCAACTTTACACGAGGCTGAAAAACAATGTTTTGCTGCCTTCTCTTGTTGAAAATCCTGTTTTACCTGTGACCACACCCAGCATCACTGATGGTTGTGATCCTACTACAGTGTCTTGGAGTAGGCCTGTACATCACTTTAGTAAAGTTAGAAGTGAAACCACTGGAGGTCAGCAAAAACTGTCATTTTCAAGGGATGTTACTCTTTAAAGGGACTGTTTGTAAGAATTAGAAATGCTTGTTAACAGCGACACCTGTGGCCGTTAAGTCAACAAAAGTCAGCGTTGGGCTCCTGCTTGTGCTCGCTCTACATAGCCATGAACGAGCATCACTCAACATAGTGAGGCGATACACGTCAGCTAAAACCACAATATCACTCTATATTTCACCTGCTTGGCAGTAAGGTTAGCTGACCAGACGAAGGTCTCTCCATGAATCACTGCTGATCCTAGTGTTGGCTTTTCCTGCCTCAGCCTCCCGACCGCGGCCGGAGGGAACAGGGAGACACCGGAGATTTGGTCGGACGCAATAACTTTTCTCGCTGCGGAGCCCCGTCACTTCACAAGACTTGGGAAATCTCTGTTGGTCTGTACAAACATCCACTGTACATTCACTAGTCATTCTCAGAGCTAAACTAACACTTCTGTGCGCGCATGCTCGTTAGAGTGGAGCGAAATAGCTAGAACGAGCGCAATGTGTGACTGAAGGCAAGCAGGCAGGCAGAGGAGCAGAGTACAGCAGACTCCGGCCCTGGAGACCAAAGCTACGGTCTCTGACCGCGGCCAACACTGTTTTGCAAGACGGACTTCACTAGATATAACTTTGCGGTTTTGGTGCTTCTGTGTAGTTTGTGTTGGAGTCTTGTCTGAACAGCGTAGCCACACGTGAGAGCGCATGGGATTCCGACCCGGATTGATTTATACGTGTAAGAAGTTACAAACAGTCCCTTTACATGTCATGAATCATATATATATAATTGTATCTGTGAGATGAAGAAAAGTAATGCGACTGTTGAACAAAAGTTTTTCTCTTTCATGCACCTGTTCATTGTTATATGTGATGTTTTTGTATTTTTAGACCCTTTCTGAAGATGTGGTTCTGTCAGATTTGAGACCTCAGCGCTGGTACCAGTTCAGAGTAGCAGCCATCAACAGCCACGGCAGCAGAGGCTTCACCACACCCAGCAAACACTACATCTCCAGTAGAGGTAATACAGTCCAAACACATGCTCTCATGTTCTTTACGAGAGTCCCGCAGAGAGCGATGAATCCTCCCGCAGAGAGCGATGAATCCTCCCGCATGTTTCCGTAACCTATCTGTTGAATTTTGATACTCTGCCATGAGACACTGAGCAAATCACAGATTCCATTTGCGTAATTTTATGAAAGATATTACACCTCTCTGAGGGGAAGTCAGAACATTTCCTCTCCATCCCTGGTCTTTCTCACTCTTTCACTCAGAGTTGATGGATAAGGTACTCAGAGCAGGAAAACAGGCAGTCTATAAAACACGGACAGGAAACAGAAAATACACAACTGCACATGCACATATTCACACACACATTTACAATACACATACTCATTCAGTTGGTTTAGTGCCAAATTGCTATTGTGGGTCAGCAAGACAGGGAGAAAGTAGACACACACACATCCACTGTAGGAGGTCCTAGCTCTAATGCTTAGCAGACTTAGGTCATATTGGTGCTGTGCCAGGATTGGCTAGTGATATGAATCCCCTGCCGGGATTGGCTAGAGCATGTTTGTATGTGAATAATGACTTCAGGTTGGACCGAGCTATGGAAAAAAGTTCTTTATCAGTTGAGCACTTATGGGAGATTACGAAGAGGTGTCTGAGATAGCATTTTCCACCGCCTTCAACGAAACACCAAATAGTAGAATTGCCCATGTAATAAAGTTTAGAGAATATACAACCTGTGTACACGGTGTAGTGGAACTTCTCTGGTAGCTACTGTTGGCCCATCAACGCATTAAAGGAATAAGGCATTTGGTAAATACTCTTATTCGCTTTCTTTTTTTCTAAAGACCTGTGTCACCGGTCCAAGATTTTGTGAATGTATTCTACGGCACCTTTAATATTTGTGTCCTTGTATTGTTTTTCCCTATGCGGACATAAATAAGTTGTTAAAATGTGTGTATGTGTGCCATTGTATGTGTATGTATTTTGAAGGCCAGGGTTAAAGGTTAAAGACACACACTTTAAACATTCAAAGGAGTCAGAGTCTTGTGTTTCCAGTTCATTAGTCTGATTAGTCAGGGGCTGGAGGTCAGAGGTCACAAATCAGGAAGCTGGCAGATGTCAGGACGGTTGGAGTTCCTCCACTGTGACCTTATGCTAACCAGAAAGAGAATATGAAAATCCCCTTTCCCTGTTCATTCAGATATTAGGGTTGCACAGTACCTGCCAGCTGTAATTACAAGGGAATGTCTGGTTCAGAGAACTCATCTTGATGTCTTCATCTTATGAAACAATGGACTGAAATCCACTGATTGAGAAAGACACACACAGAGAAAAAGGCCTCAGTGTGTTTTGGTTCTGATCTAGAAATTACCGCTGGCAGAGATACACTCTGCCTATTCCAAAGAAAAACCACACGCAGGCCAGGTTTTGCAGCCCTAATATGCTGCCCTAACTTTGATCTCTGCATCTGGGTCAGCCAAACACAGCCCGGAGCCTGTGGGAGGCCTGCCATGGGGGATGTAGTTCTAATCAGATACATTTTGTAGTTTTAATCAAATACAGGATTTGGGTTTGAGTTTCTAATGAGATACAGAGCCGGTGTTGAAAGAGCAGCGACCTCAGGATTTAATTTTGGAGGCAAACAGTGACGGTGAGTGGTGGTCGCCTTTGGTCTGTGTTGTGGTAGCTACTGAAAGGGGAAGCTTCAGGCTTCTCCAGTATCGCTCACCTTTGATGCTGTAAATCTAATTGGCTTTGTAGACTTGAATGAGACCAAGAGGAAATTAGCCTTTTCCCCCCAGAATGACTTTTTTTATTTTGCTTTGCTGCAGCACATTAAACATCGAGGTATTAGACAATTCAGTCAAGCTGGTGAACGGCCGCTGCTTTGTGGAAATTCACAATCTTAACCCCAATTAGTCACTAAATCTTCATATATGCTTCCTCGCCACTGGGGCAGTAGGAACAAACATGTCCAGGGTGTGATTTTCACAGGGGACGTCTTCTCCTCTTTTACAGTTTCATTTTGATTTATTAACTGCAATCTCTCTGAACAATGCCCTCTGACTGTCTACCTGCCAAATCCCCTTGAAAGGAGCTCTGAGTTAAAGGGATAATTTGGGTATTTTACAGTGGGGTTGTATGAGGTACTTATCCATAGTCAGTGTATTACCTACATTAGATGACGATTGGCACACCCCCAGTTTGGAAAAGCAGACAAGAATTACTGCACGGAACCAAATCAACGGGGCCTGCAGCAAAATGTTTTTTAGCCACCTAAAAGAAAGGCCCACCTAAAAAAAATCAATATCAGTTGAAGTGTACTATATAGATTATATTTAGAATATTTTTACCGCTTTACCTTGCCGTTAGACAGCCCTTTCCGACGGGGAACTGAAGCTGTTGTATCCATCTTTCATCTTTCATCTTTCATCTTTCTATTTCTGCCATCTCTCCTGACAGCTGTTTTCTCTCTCTGCAGACCCGTCACCTCCAGAACCTCCAATAAATGTCAGAGTGAGCAACCAAACTCTAGATTGGACGGGTTCACAACCAGCGACCCAGCTCACAGAAAGGTATCTCAATAGATGAAATATGATTAGATACATAAATGTCTTTGCTATTTTCCTTGCTGGGTTAGTTGCCGTGAATCCTTTCTGGACTGCAGGCTGCCGTTGTGGGCAATCAGTCATAAAATGTGGTGCGCAAATTACAGTTCATCCTTGACCTCCTTCCAATCATATATTGCAGTGTCTTCTATTTGTGTGCTGTAATGCTAAACAAGGTCATATGAAGTTCAGACCATGTCTTGGATCAGCAGCAATATTCCAATAAAACATTTAATAACAGAGGTGAGGACTTAAATTTAAGCTTCTGTTAGATAAGATGATAAATTGGCTGCACATACAAAGAAAAGATGAAATGAAACCCAACATTGAAAGCAGATGACAAACAAATATTGCATCTATTTTACTGCCACTCAATGTAACTTGTTCATAAACATTTACGTGGACGGAAGTGCCTTTCATTCTACTCTATTACCACAAATTTGTTTACATCCATGTTGTGATGTTGTTTGACTTCTCTCCTCAGGTTGGGGGGCAGTGGGGTCACGACGGCGGTCTTATTACGCTGGGAGCCCCCCAGAGAGGGAGACCTGCCAGTCCACAACTACAGAGTCACCTGGATGTCTCGACATGCACACACTGCACACAAACACACGCTGCATTCACACACACATACAGTGCATAATAACATGCACACGCGTCATACACACTCGCGCACACCAGACCAGGGTAAAAAGGAGAGCAACAGCAGAGTGACTCAAGGGGTAAGGGAACATTTTTATAAACTTAATTACACTAAATGAAAGAATATGGTGATTTAACTGTTATTTATTTTATTATTATTATTATTATCCCAATTTCATTGTTGTCTCTATTCTGTGCAATCCTTTCCCATCAGAAACGCACACATATGAACACATTGATTATATGATATAGGCCTACATAATATCCCATTCATATGTGGTATTTCTCAGCACATTCTAACCTTGAAAGAACAGTTCAACATTCTGGGAAACAGGCATATTCATGTTCTTGCCAAGTGTTCGAAGATTGATACCACTCTCATGTCTGTATGATAAATATGAAGCTACAGCCAGGAGACAGTAAGCTTATCTTAAAGATTGGAAGCAGGTGGGAACTTGTTTGGCTGTGTCCAAAGGTAAGAAAATCTGCCTACCAGCACATCTAAAGCTCACTAATCAACGAGTTATATCTCATTTATAAATCTGTACAAAAACTAAAGTGTAAAAATGGCACGTTGTGGTCTTACGGGGGGTTATGTGCTGGACTATATCTTGGCCAGGAGCATTGACTTTATGGAGGCTCCACTGGTTTCCTGGCAACCGCACGGTGACAATAAGACTGCAGGCCAAGAAAAGAGATATTCTCATCTAATTCTTGGCAAGAAAGCGAATAAGCGAATACTATTAAGCAAAATGCTGAACTATTTCTTTAACTCTAAAACCAAGTTTTAACCCTAAAACTGCCCTTTGAAGTGAATACCAGGCAAAAAGTCTCCACTCACAAACACACAAGATCTATATAGCTGCACCTGAGAGATTTTACTGGAGCTGTAAACCCATGCACCACTCACTCACACACATACATTCCTTGTTGTCTCCTGGTTGTGATTACTGCAGTGATTTTACAGGCCTCTGCAGTGCTCAAACAGAACAGGTTCTGTAAACAGCTTCTGTATGCAAGTGGTGGTGCAAACTAATTTAATATAACCACATATAGCAACTTGTATGTTTGAGGTACAGCATCACACAAGTGAATAGGAAAACAACACACACCATAGGAACGGATGATACTCGCATTTAACACTCCTTTATATTCATTCTTAATGTTAGTTAGATAGTTTGGGTGTTTTGAAGTGGGGTTGTATGAGATACATATCATAGTCAGTGTATTACAGACAGGAGTTACCGAATGGAACCAAAGTAATGTACTGCTGTGGACGGTGGAGCAAAATGTATTTTAGCCACCTAAAAAAATCAATATCAGTTTAAGTGTGTAATTTAGAGTATATTCGCCGGCTTACCTTGCTGTGAGACAGCTATACAGTCTAGGTTTTTGACGGGGAACTGAAGCTGTTATCTATGCTCTCGCCAAAGCAACCAGACTCCATTGAAAAAAACAGCAATTTTACCTCGCAGAACACGAGAGTTGCTGTTCTAAAATACATTTTGCTGCCGGCCCCATCCAAAGCAGTACATTGCTTTGGTTCCCTACGTTAACTCCTGTCTGCTTCTCCACACTGGGGGCGTGCCGACCGTCATCAACTGTAGGTAATACACTGACTATGGATAAATACCTCATACAACCCCACTTCAAAATACCCAAACTACCCCTTTAAATGATTACCTCAAACTGAAGAATGACCTGCTGAACAACCTCTGGTCAGTAAAAAAGCCTACAAGTCAGAATTAGGATGCCTAGCGGAACTGCTCAGACATCTCAATTAAGCTTTAGGATTTATGTAATGAGCAAAAATTAGGTGCGTATTGTTTAATCTGCATACTTAAAACTTGAAACTTGCCTGCCACCAAAGTTTATTAAACCTTTTAAAGAAAGTTTTTTATATGTTCTGATGTTGCATGATATATTCACCTAAATATTTTTTTACATGTGCACTACTTTAGATATGGTTTTGATGTATTCACCCTGAAATCACTGTTTGGCACGCTTTCCCTTACTTTTGCAGACGTTTTGTGCATTTTACGTTGTGGAACTGAAAGTGCAATATTGTCTTCAGACATAGACATACCATTATCTTCACGAGACATAACCTTGTTAGTGTGCTATGACAACGTGCAGGTCTGGCTTCACGGTGGTGAAATAACATGACAACTCTAGATTGACTGACAACAGAGAGAAGCGGCTTTTCCTGCATTTGGATAACATGTTTTAACTCAAGTCAAAGCATCTGGGAATGTACTGACATCATGCCAGCCGTTACAGCACAAGGGCATTAGTGAGTGTTCAGTTAGCATAGAAGTAAATCTGTGCAAAGGTAGAGTTATATGACTGATGTTTAGATGATTATTCATTCATTCACAACATGTAAATGTGATAACAAGCATTAGACAAAGATAGTGAACCATTGCTGTCTCATTGTTGCTCAATTCAAAGAGTAACTTCTTAAGAAATGCAACAGGTTTCTTGCTGTATTTCTGAAATTATATTTAATGCTGCAATAACAGTCAAGAGGGTGGATTTTACTAGCATGATTATAGGCGTGATGGTGATGTAATAAGTCAGCAGCGCCAAAATGCCCATAATCACAGTAAACAACGCAGCTTTGACGCAACAATTATGATTGCCTGTGTAGTAACTGAAAATGTTTTCTTCGGACAGTACTCTTTGCATAGGATCCTTCAGCTTTAGACCCACTTAGTCGTCCAACTCTAATGCGAGTGCTCATTTCAAGAGAAGATACAACTGAATTAAAACCATGAACATCAAAGTTTGGAGGTTTTAATGTGAGCACACACTCATATGGACCTAAGTAGTGATGGCGATCCCAGACTGAGCCTGGTGGAGCCATTTATCTCTAGTCTGGTCCTCTGTTCTGCTTCGCTGGGAGGCCTGGAATTTAAATGAGGCCCCTTAACTAGTGTTTCCTACTTGCAGCTGCATCTAGACACACACAGAGAGACAGCAGCATCACAACAGGTACTGTAGGTAGGGACCAGAACAACATTTCTATGCTGTGTAAAATAGTTTTCATATGAAAGCATTTTTGCTCTCCATTACCACATGATGGTACATTCCCTAGATGTGTATAAAACATGTATCCTGTCAGTCAGGAATTTATGCAGGACTGGAGGGATTTAGCGTTAAACCTGAAGTAAAAGGAGGAAGTATTCAAACATGGAAAAAAAAAAACTTGCTGAATCAGTGCTTTTAAATATACATCGGCCTCTTATATATAATGTTCACTGACATTATGCACCAAAATAGAAATCCAGGCTTCTCTCGCTCACTCTGTTTCACAAACACACACACATACATGCAGCTGTACAGGCCATATGTTTTGTCTATCTTGAGCGTAATGGAAATACTTCAACCCCACTTTGTCTGCAGGTCACCAAGAAACTGCTTTTAACGTGCTTCTCATTCTGTCTTAAGTGTGCGCACGTACAGAACCACACGGACACACACTTGTTATCATGCAAGCATCTCTTTGTTGTGACTAGCTCAAACCCACGCAGACAGACAGACCTGATCGACTAAGAGCCCGTTAATGAGCTGTCAGTCAAACAGCGGGCTAATGCAGAACAGGTCTGGACTGTCCGTCACATAGTGGGGCACACACACAACACTCAGTATGATGGTGATGAGGACTGTGATGACAGTAAGGATGATGAAGACGGTGGCAGTAACTGCTCTGGCTATAGTGGTGATCCTGAGTTGGTGTTTGGGATTTAAAGGGATACTTTGGGTGTTTTGAAGCGGGGTTTTATGAGGTACTTATCCATAGTCAGCATATTGCCTACAGTAGATGGCGGTTGGCAGGGCAGGAGTTACCGCACGGAAGCAAAGCAATGTACCGCTGTGGACGGGGCCTTCAGCAAAACGTATTTTTGCCACCTAGAAAAAAATCATCATCAGTCTAAGTGTACGCTGTATTTAGAATATTTTCGCCGGTTTACGGCTACATCTATGCTTCAGACGGGGAGCTGAAGCCGTTATCTATGCTCTCGCTCAAGCAACCAGACTCCATTGAAAAAAACAGTGATTTTACCTCGCAGAGCACAGGAGTTGCTGGTCTACCGCTGCCTCGATCAGTTAGTTTGTTTGTGTTATTGTGGGACTTTGATTACTTCGGATTCACCAAGGTCACACAATAACACAAACAAACTAACCGATCAAGGCAGCGGTAGACCAGCAACTCCTCTGTTCTGCGAGGTGAAATTACAATGGAGTCTGGTTGCTTTGGCGAGAGCATAGACGGATACAGCGGCTTCAGCTCCCCGTCGGAAAGGTCTGACGGCAAGGTAAAGAGGTGAATATATTCTAAATATAGCGTACACTTAAAGTTATATTTATTTTTTTTAGTTGGGCCTTGCTTTTAGGAGCCGAAAATACATTTTGCTGCCGGCCCCGTCCACAGCAGTGCATTGCTTTGTTTCCGTGTGGTAACTCGTAACTGTCTGCTTCTCCAAACTAGGGGCGTGCCATCTACTGTAGGTAGTACACTGTCTATGGATAAGTACTTCATACAACCCCACTTCAAAACATCACTATCCCTTTAAGAACACAAGTTCATCAAGGCATTATCAATCTACTATATACATCGTTATTTGTCTTTCATTTGGTACCATTTCTACAAGACCCCGGTCAAATTCTAACATGTCAAAGTGAATTATGACAGACTGAGAAGTAGCCAATAACCACTGTTCCCAAAGGCTAAGAAAACTTCTCTTTCTTTGTTCCCCCTCTTTAATGTGTTATAGGCGCAGTGTGAGCTGTGGCTGCAGGGTCTGCTGCCTGCTACTTCCTACTTCCTGTCTGTCCAGACGGTGGCCTACTGGGGTCAGAAGAGGCTGAAAAGTCCCAGAGCTCAAACTGTCTTCACCACAATAACTCATTCAGGTAAACAAACAAAGCATCTTCCTCATCATGGTATACTTTGTTTATTTGACAGTAACACTGTATACCATCCTCAGTAGACAAAGGTGTCTTGCTCAAGTGGTGTAAACTATAGCTGTACTGTTTGTGTTACCGTGATGCAACAATACAGCCACTTAAGGACTCCCCTAGCAACCTGAAATAGAAGCACACATTTTAAAACATTTCAGGAACTTGCTATGCCGTTAGTAAATACAGTGGAAACCTCTTATAGCGATCACGTCCGTCCAGGTCAAATTGATCGCTATAAACAGATTCTTATAGCAGTTTTTTTTTTTTCTCTATTTCTCATGCAGATTACCATCTAATTGATATTTGTATATTTATTAAATTAATACAAAGTTATGAAACGACAGCTTCACTATTTACAGGCTCGCTGCCAATTCTTCTGCCTTTACCCTCACCAAGGGCAAGGTTGAGGTTTTGCCAGTTTTTGGGTGGCTCTGTGTCACTGGAGTGCAGGCGGTGCATGCATATGAATGGTGCCCTTTGCAATGTTGTAGAGCCGGTTGAGGACTTGCAGAGTTTCACTTTGAGGGCATTATGTGACAAGGCATTATCAATCTACTTGACGAGGGCGGCTTCAACCACAGGTGCTTTTCCCGTGCGCATTCGTTTTTCATTGAGAGAAAATTACTTCTTTTTTTTTAATGTTTTTCTATATGTTGTCATGTATGAAAAGACCCCAAATTTACACTTTAAGCGGACTACTTGATTACTATAAGCAAACTATTTAAACAGCATTTGTACAGGAATGATTCTGTCCCAAGCTTTTGTTTTTTAAGGTTGCTTTTTGGCCTTTTATGCCTTTATTTATCGTGACAGTGATAGTAATGAAAGGGGGAGAGAGAGGGGATGACATGCAGCAAAGGGCCGTAGGTCGGATTCAAACCCTGGGCCGCTGTGGTAAGGACTCAGCCTTGGTACATGAGGTGCCCGCTCTGCCAGGTGAGCTAGTGGGGCGCCCCCTGTCCCAAGCCTTTTGATCCATACAGTATATGAGGTGGATCACTGTAACCATGGTCACTATAAGGGGTTTCCACTGTACTGTATTTATAGTCTACAGCATGAATTTGTTAACAGAGCCATACATTATTGAGTTAATGATTTTAAGTAGTTTTTTCAGAGCAGCTGCATTTACTGACTGTCAGCATATTTAGTCTCCCTACAGCTGCACTGTTTAAGCACACATATACAGCGGGAAGTGGCGTTGTTAACGGTCGTCTGTGCAACAGAGGTATTTATAGGTGACCTGTCGGTCAGCCCAGCAGAGGATTATAGCCAGCTGCAGCTCAATTATCAAACCACATACCAACAATTTTATATGGACCATATTGTTGTTTATAATTTAGCAGCATTAATATTTGACACAGTCCATGTATCGGCCTGGTCTGCTTCATGAGGGTCAGTCAGGCCGGATCAAACATATTAGTGTTTCTGAGTGAAGGAATTAACGGGAAAGTTAGCTACCAGCTGCACTCTCATCGCCAGTTTATGATATTCCTGGCACAATATAATACATTTATAAATTCCATGTGTTATATAACAGGTTTCATACATCAAGTCATTTGTGTGATGTGTCTTTGTGATGTTGCCCGTATAGGTATTCAGACTGGCTACTGTATAAATAATACTAACTGTAGAGTGGTGAAGAAACTGCTTCTTTAATACACACATACAAACCCAATGAATATCATCCTGCATCCAAAGTTTTAAGTGTTTTTGGTAGTTTGTTTTTCTGACCTCATAAAAGGTCCTTTTGTTGGGAAAATGTGAAATATTTTTACCTTTTACTGCCCTCATTAAAAAAGACATACCGTCAAATCAGTCAAAGTATGAAAATTTAACATTTATTATTCCTCTCCTCTCCTCTCCTCTCCTCTCCTCTCCTCTCCTCTCCTCTCCTCTCCTCTCCTCCTCTCCTCTCCTCTCCTCTCCTCTCCTCTCCTCTCCTCTCCTCTCCTCTCCTCTCCTCTCCCTCTCCTCTTTTCTTCCTCTCAAAGGTGAAGACTTCTCCAATGAGCTCCCCTCTTCCTCATCCTCATCATCTCTTCCCTCCTCTCCTTCCCTCTCATCCTCCTCCCCCTCTTCCTCTGACCTCCCCCTCTCCTCCTCTCTGCCTCACCCTGAATCCCCCCTTAACCCTGTCGCCTCTGGCAACCTGCGCCTCGAGGTCGCTGCCCCTCATTACCATGACGACCAGCTGCAGGTCAAGGTGTTCTGGAAGTTGCCTCATCACGGTGAGTTGATGCTGAAACAACAGATAGATGCAAATCAACTTCATTGCAGCAAATGTTATTTTAAAAGTCCTCTCTTTCCTCCTGTGACTGTTTGGTCTGTCAGATTCACACAAATATTAAACACATTTCCAATTAAATTTGCGTGGTTCTCACTGAGAAGTTACTAATTACACAAATAACCCTCTCCAAGTTCTATTGTTGCAGTCTTTACCTACAGTTTAATATTGGCACATTCATTTAGAACTGCAGTCAAACATGTGTCCAGTATAATCCACACCTTCCAACCAATCAGAATCCATCATTTTCAGTGGTTATGACAATAGAGTTCTGCGGGACTGAGTCCTAAAAACCCATAAATGAGTTAGCATTTTAGCACTTCCTGTTCCCACATCTGGAAGTCAATGTTTTTTTTAAATGGGTTTTTAGTTAGATGCCAGAAATAAGGTCTGTGGTTAACACAAGCTGAAGAGATTTTAATGTTTTGTTCTACGATATAAAATTTGTCAGTAAATATTCCACTACCAGGGCGATGCTGACTTCCTGGCTGGCCTTCAAAAATAGGTCATCCCTGCACCACTCTATCTACTGTATACTGATGCTTGAGATGCAGATTTTGCTTTACAATGATAATCTTCAGAGAGTGAGAACTCTGACAAAACGCTGTTTCTACAAATATGATTATTGATCATCAATAAAGAATAAAGAACTATAGACTTTTTACTAGAAGATGGAAAAATGAGAGAATGTGAAAGAGTAGAAAGTAGAGAAAAGTAAAACATTTATCAGTGTACATCATGACATTTTACATAGTATTCAAACAGTGTAATTCATGAAAATAAACACAAGATAAACACCACTTATGTAGTGTCTGTCTGTCTCTCTTTTGCTTTACAGGCAGGCAGAGACACCCTGGTCCGTACATTTTGCGGTGGCGTCCACATACCTGCAGTACTAATGTTACGAGCACAGAGAGAACAACAACTGTGCAGGTATAACTACCCTGGCCGACGTTTATGTGTCTCTGTGTTACTGAAATTGTGTATACGTGTCTTCTTTCTATGTGAGCATTGTTTTGTTCTGCGTATGTGTGTATCAGAGATCAGGTTTCATCCCCATAACTCAGATCAGTCTGGAATGCTCTCATCCTCTGTCTGTGTGTAACTTTGTCTCTCTGCCATCATCTCGCTCTGTCTCTGCACAACATCACTTCTACCAGAACTCAAATGTCAAATCCCTGGCTGAAATATATTATGTTGAAATATACAAGAATTAAATATAGGAAGGAGTTTGACTGAGAATGATCTATGGGTAATGGATTTACAGACTATTAACCATTAAATGTGTCACCAAAATTGAGATAGGAAAAATTAAATCTACTTTAAATCTGCATTTAAAACATCTTCTTTTTAAAAAGAATGTAAAAGCAACTGAAAAGATAAAGTGGTATTGAGTGTATACAGTGCACCTGATATCTGCCATCAAAAGAAAATTCCACTCACCAACATTAGATCTTTACCCACTGTTGTCCCGGCGTTAACCTCTCGTCTAAAGTGATCACAGACGCGGTGGGTTGATAAATATCAAAGTGCTGTGTGCAATTTGCTGAGGTCACGTTATGCCATTTGAAGCTGCCAACCTGCACAGCTGCCAAGTGCCGCTTCAAACTGTTGTGTTTATTTTAACATTGAGCTAACAAGCTGCTTATGTGCAAACAAAAACAGAGGTAATGTGTATATTTTGAGGAACCTTGTAATATGTCAGTTTTAACAACCAGCTGTGTACATTTTAAACACTTTTTTTTAATTCTGAGCTTAACTTGATTTTCTCCCTGCAGGGCACCCATCACACCATCACAGGCCTATTGTTCGCCTGTAAGTACAGGGTCGCCGTGGCAATGAAGGCTGACCCGGGGTCAGAGGCTGTTGCCTGGGTTACGACTCCAACTTGCTCCTCCATCAGGGTCAGAGGAGGCAAAGCTTTGCCCTGCCACACTGAGGGTAAGACAACATATTATCACAAAATTACAGTAGTGTTGCCAAACAATCTTTTTTTTTAATACGCACACAGTTAGCTGGTTAAATGCACTTCAGATAACTGCAATTATGGTCATAAGTGAAGGTTTTTGTGTCCTTTGTTTGTGTCAGAGCGCCTCCTGGCAGGCAGAAAGGTGGTACTGCGTCCAGAAAGACTGACTGCAGACTTTCAACAAGTCAATGGCACCCTGCTCACCGTGCTTCGCTGGAGGATGTCCCAGCATGCATTGGACTCGGCAGCTGTGGAGGGGTTCCAATTCACCTGGACGCTGCAATCAGGGGTTACCACGGCAACAGAAGGGCAGGAAGACACACTTATCTCCCAGACGCAGACAATCGCACCGGTGAGACACGAAGAGAGGTCTACAGTGATGGCATTGTGTTAGCAGCAGGAGGAAAACACCGTAGAAATATGAGAGGGCTCTGTGTGTGTTTGATTGTTTGTGTGTGTGTGTGTGTGTGTGATGAGTCAATAAGTATTTTATATCAAGTTCCTTTTTCTTTCCTTTGAATTTATACTTTAAAGGTCCCATCTCATGCTCATTTTCAGGTTCATACTTGTATTTTGTGTTTCTACTAGAACATGTTTACATGCTGTAATGTTCAAACAACACATTATTTTCCTCCTACTGTCTGCTTGAATATACCTGTATTTATCCTTTGTCTGAAACGCTCCGTTTTAGTGCATTTCAACGGAATTGCAACAGAATTGCGTTGCTAGGCAACAGATTGGGTCCATGTTTACTTCCCGTCAGCTGATGTTATTTACATACACTGCAACAGGAAATAAACTGTGACACATTTAGAATGTTTACGTCTAAAACCGTGTAATGGTCTAGATATTGTATATTTGTGACATCACGAATGGACAGAAATCCTAACGGCTTGTTTCAAATGCACAATTTCTGAACACGGGCCGTGTGCACTTCTCTGTATATTGAACGCTTCGATACTTTCACAGTATTTATAAAGCACTTAAACCTGCTTTATAATATAAAAGACAGAAAAATCTTACTTTTACAATATGGGACCTTTAAAGAGGCAGTGTCGTGAAAAAAAAGCTTTAAAAAATAGAAGTTTAACTCATAAAAGCTGAATAACAATCATGATACAGTATTTACATATTGTACAATAAATGATAAGAGTAGTGATATATGTTTGTTATTGTCAAGCCAGAATAGTGTCCTTGTGTGTCTGTTAACTTGTCCTGCTTCACCCTCCTCAGTCTCAGCGGTCGGTGTCAGTTTATGGTCTCCAGGTCGACAGTGTTTACCAGCTGCAGCTCCAGGTGCTAACAGCAGGCGGCAGCAACGGCACCACAGTGTCCAAGACCATACATACTCCAACTATCAACGCTACACTTTGATAGGTAATGGGGCTTTCTCAGTAACACAATGCTCTTTTGTGTAGTTCTGTTAAAAACTAATAGTCACATTTTTTTATCCCTTTAAATGAAAAAAAAACACAAAAATAACCTGATGAATGTCCGAAACATTACAATGAAAATTCTCTGACTGCAAGGGAAGAGGACAATCCCTTTAACATGATTAAATAGCATACATTTTCTGTCATATTTGGAGAATGTGTTTCTATGAAAGTGTAACACTTTTCATCTTTTGTTAATCCTACCAATCTACCATCTCTTCCAGGCCCAAACCCCACAGCTGTCAACGTCTGCTTCACCAAGCTCATCTTCACCAATGTCCGCTTCTACCAACGTACTTTTATTGCAGTTCACCGTTCAGTGCAACCTGACCAAAGTTCCTCTGTTTAAAGTACACCACTCTCTCATATCAACACTTTAATCACTTTTCAAATATCAGGAAGGTTGTGAACTCGCTCTCAAAGAAAAAAACATGAATCTTATCAATCATTAATCTGTCAGCTGATCCAAAAGGTTATGGCCTAAGTCAGTAGGTTTTGTACAAATTGTAAAAAAATAACTGTACATGGTGCCAGTTTAAAAAGCACTAAGTACTTACGGTTAGTCTAGAGACGCGTATCGTTAAACCATTTTTTTTTAAATTTTGTATTAAAATGCAGGGTGTGTATGTGAAAAGTGAGACTCCTTGCATGGCTGCATCTATGTTTGGTGTTTAGATGGGACCAATCAGGTCATTTCTAATCACTGGAGCCAAATGACACTTGTAAAGAGACTTATAATGCCTGTTGTTTTTGATCATGCAAGTAGAGAACGATATAGCACTGACCTTATGTACAAATAGAAATGTTTAGCAACAGACTGACTGTGTTTATTTCAATGCATAATCTGCTGCGTTATCTTTGAAGCCAGTGGTCTGAGTTGCTGAAGCCTTGAATTAAGCTGAAATATATTTGAATATTTTTTTGAATATTGTTTAAAAAAAAAAGCTAATTTTTTCACTCAAATCTGTCTGAATTCATTTGTTTGATACATCTTGGGCCTTGTGCAGCATTACTTTGCATTATGCTACATCCATTTCACTAAATAATAATATGTGACATTTGTACACAGTTAATATAGCTATACCTGTGGTAAATATCATCAGTCATGGCATTACTTTGAAAAGGTTGAAAACTACTGGTGTCAAGCGATCAGTAATTATCATGTTAATATTCTCTCTATGTAACCTTTTTTATACATTTTACTGTTGATAATTTTGTACTTAATTTCTTTACTTTTTGACAGTTTTATTTATTGTTTTCCTGTCTTAGTTTTTTTGTAATTAAAGAATATCAAGATACAGTGTGTGTGTGTGTTGTGTTTTGATAACAGGGATCAGTTTATTATGTTATTATTATTATTACTATGTTTTATGTATGATTATGTTTTGCATTATATAAAATTATATTTTAAATTAGAATTGCCATTACTTTGCTTCTCTTTATCCACTATTTTCCTTTATTTGTTATGGCAACACAGATTAATTGCCTATACATGTAATGCCAATAAAAAACTAATTGAAATTCTAAAATTAAAACTTTATATATTTATAGATTATATTGCTGTTGTTGTCTGTGTATATATATACATATATATACACATATATATATGTATATATATAGATGTAGATATATATACATATATATCATAAAATATCGCAGCAACGTTTCTAAAATTTAGATTTTATATATATATACAATATATATACATACATATATGTATGTATATATATATATACATATATACATACATATACTGTATATATATCATAAAATATCGCAGCAACGTTTCTAAAATTTGGATTTTATATATATATAGACATATATAGACATATATATATATATATAGACATATATAGACATATATATACATATATATATATATATATATATATATATATATATATATATATATATATATATATATATACATATATAAACATATATATATTTTTTTTTTATTTATAGTATAAGTATGAGGATTAGTGGTAAAGGTATAGGGAGAGGTAATTTGAAGGTGACTTCGGGAGAGCTTCCGGACGGACCCGAACGCAGCCGAAGCTGAGCACCGACGTGACGCAGTGACGCAATCAACGAGCGACGACAGCTTTGAATTGTTGTTTCTTCAAATCGTGGTCAGATTTGTTATTTCATAGACAAGGTAGAGTATAATCATGTTTCTCTTCACCTAAACGTCATTGCTTCTGTCTTATACTCCCCCATCACTTCACATACTGGTCCTCAGCTCCTCTTTTGTCTTCAGACGGCCTCAACTTCCTCCTGAAAATGGAGGAAATGTGTTGTAGTCGCTGCTTTGTGCTGCTCGTCTGTTGTGTTTCTGCTGCAGATAGCTCACTCTGCTCACTCTGCTCACTCTGCAGGCTTCAAGGGGGATTTATAACTTATGCACAACTTTGTGAAACACGCTAATTGACTTAAAATCATCTGATGGTAGGTTGTGTTGTTAAGTGATGTTTGGGCCCTGGTGCTCGACGTGACACCACCGAGCTAACGACACCTTTGTTTAGATTTAACTTAACACATCTTGACTGTTTGATTGTGGGATTGAAGTTTTAGCAGACTTTGGCAAAGCTGTTCACCATTAACTAAGGCTGCTGATGGCTGATTGATCTGCACACACTGAATATCTGCAGCTCAAGAGCTGCTATGTTGCTGCTAACCTCAGCTAACTTACTTCAAAACGAGATGACACCTCTTTTGTTTTGGTCCCTATTAAACAAACCATGAAATAATAATAATAATAATATAATTAAGTTATTCCTCATTCAGCAGGAAGCCACATTCATTTTCTGTGTGAGCCTGAAGTAGCATCTATAGTGATGTGATCCTCATTAACAGGTGGATCTCAGTTGCATGTGATTCATTTGTTTTAGATTGCAACTAACTCACTTTTTGCACAAAGATATCACGACTATAAAACAAGTATTTAAGGGACATTTCGTGCCAAAAGTAAAGTTACTGACTCCCAAAGAGGAGTCATCTCGTTTAGAAGCAAGTTAGCTGATGTTAGCAGCAACATAGCAGCTCTTGAGCTTAACTAGGAGGTTTACCTCTAAACGAAATGACTCCTCTTTGGGAGTCAGTAATGTTGCTTTAGGCACGTTAAATACGTGTTTTGTAGTCGTGATATCTTTGTGCAAAAAGTGAGTTAGTTGCAAGCTAAAACAAATGAATCACATGCTGTCTGAACTGAGATCCACCTGTTAATGAGGATCACTATAGTTGCTACTTCAGGTTTGGCTCATACAGTAAATGAATATAGCTTCCTGCTGAATGAGGAATAGTTTCCTTATTATTATTATTATTATTATTATTATTATTATTATTATTTTTCATGGTTTATTTAAAGGTCCCATATTGTAAAAGTAAGATTTGTATGTCTTTTATATTATAAAGCAGGTTTAAGTATATAAATACTGTGAAAGTATCAAAGCGCTCAATATACGGAGAAATACACACAGCCCGTATTCAGAAATTGTGTGTTTGAAACAAGCCGTCAGGATTCCTGTCCATTTGTGATGTCACAAATATACAATATCTAGACCATTACACAGTTTTAAACAAACATTCTAAATGTGTCCCAGTTTATTTCCTGTTGCAGTGTATGTAAATGACATCAGCTGACAGGAAGTAAACATGGACCCAAACTGTTGCCAGGCAACGCAATTCTGTTGTATTTCCGTTGAAATGCACTAAAACAGAGCGTTTCAGACAGAATAAATACAGGTATAATCAGGCAGACAGTATGAGGAAAATAAAGTGTTTTTTGAACATTACAGCATGTTAACATGTTCTAGTAGAAACACAAAATACAAGTATGAACCTGAAAATGAGCACGATATGGGACCTTTAATAGGGACCAATACAATGTACATAGACAACTTAAAAACGGCTATCTGATGCCAGTATCAAAGTGCTTATAGCGGATGCTAATTTGCAACACCTGTCCCTAGAAGGGCTTTTTGTGAAAATAAGAGACAAAAAAACAAGACAATTGTCACTTGAAGCTGCTCTGGTGGATCTGCTAAAGCTCTGTAGTCTCATGATGTATTTGCAGAAAGGCAGAGGAGCACAAGCTTTACATAATGAAAATCAATAAAGTTTGCAACAGCTTGTATTTACTCAAAATGAGGCAATGATGACAATTTTAAATAATGAGTCATGCTTTGCGCATTTAAACATCTAATTTTATTGCTAAAATGTCTTTCATTTGCTCTTATTGTCTCCCTGTCTCTTCCTCTTTCCCATTTGCTCTAACTAGGGGACCATGGTGGTGTTACTCTTCCATACAGAGTCTACCCATCACTGAGGAACACTTAATATCTGACATGCTCTAGTCTGTTGTCTAGTCAATAACCTCTATGGTGAGGAAAGGCTTGAGGACAACTTCTTCTCTACACCACAAAAGGACTTTAGAGAAGAATACCTGGAGGGAAGCGTCAGGATAAAAACCAAGGAAACACGTAATATTCCGAGGACCAACAGGAAGGAGAGGACAGGCGTGTGGAGACGGGGGTGTTGGGGATGGGGTTGAAGAGCCAAAGGAGGACGTCATGGTTCACAGCGGCTCTGCATCCCCAATGAAAACAACACCATCAGCATCTCCTCATTTAACTGTTCCTGCTACAACACCTCCTCTGCAAGCAGCTCCTCCTCTTGTGCCTCCCCCTGGAGATACTACAGATCCGGACCTAACCCAGACCCCAGCCAAACTCCTCGCCACAGACCTTACCTCCGACTTGACCCAGCCCTCTACTCTGACTCCTACTGATCCTGAGCCCCTTGTTTTTACCCCAGCAAAAACACTTGATGCTAGCTCGAGCCCGTTGTCAGCCTGGTCCTCTACACACACACTCTCCGCTCCTGAGGGCCCCGTCAATGGCCGTACATCAGGCAGGAAGAGGACTCCTAAAGCCTGTGACTGCTGTGGGCCCAACGGTAAAGGACACGATGTCGGAACCTCGGGCAGAGGGAGGGGGAAAGGAAGAGGGAGAGGGAGGGGGAGTGGAAGGGACGTCAGGGACTTCAGGGACACCCCAAAAAGGAAATTGGATGGCCAGATGACCCATTTGACACATTTTGATTTGACCAAGGAGGAGGTGGAGGAAGCAGAGGATGAAGGTGACAGATATGAGAAGGTGCAAACGACTGTAGTAGTGGCTGATACTCGGTCACAAACGCCCATCGCTCTCCCTGTTACAGCCTCCCTGCAGGATGGACCAACAAGCAATTATGTTGCTCCAGAGAAAAGGGATGCACAGAAAAAGGAGGACGTGTTGATAGAAGGGTCAGGGGGGAAAGGAGTTGGTGCTAGCGGGGATGTGGAGATGATATTGTCTAGAATGGCAGGCAGGGGAGCACCAGTAGTTAGAGGGAGGGGAATGGTGGGAGCTACGTCTGCATCAAAAATGGAAGTAGAAGGTGCAATAAAGAGGGCCGGTTCAGGTGGCATCGGTTCTAAAATGGATGCCAGGGCTCCATTATTGTTTGTGCAGAGGCAAAACAAAGCCGCAGAGATGGACCATAGAGAGCAGGCTGACTCCAGCTCAGTTAAATCTTCTTTGGGAAATGGAGACACGGTAAACCTGAGTGACACTGAACCTGAAGAGGATGCGAAGGAGGGTAACGCGATCATAAGGGAAATGGCAAATGGGCTACTTTCTACTTTCCCGCAGCAGTCAGGTCCTGCATCAAGGTCAGGATCTCCCCAGGACCTGGACTCTGAGATGCAGGTGGACAAGTCTCCTGACAGAACAGACTCTGTACCAGTAACTCTCTCCAACGGAGATGTCACCACACCAACAAATGCTGATCACTGCTCCACACTTATGGAGGTGGAAACCTCTCATCTGGCTGCGGTTGCTCCTTCATCCCAGGGTCCTATTACAGTGTGCAGCATGCAGCACAGCTTGGCATTAAGAGACCACAGGCTGTACTGTCAGTCTGGAACATGGGAGAGGGGCGGGATGGAAGAAGTATTAGACAAAGAAAAAACTAACGGAGGGGAGATAGATGGAGAGAAGCAGAATAAGGAAAGTCTGGAGCAGCTTACTGATATGATCCACGGTAAGTTCTCAGTTTGTTGAAATGAAGCGTGGTAAATCATTGATTGTTTTGTTTTTTTACACACAAGCTGAAAAAAGTGCTGAGGATGGCACCTTTTCTGTCATATGACATTTGTAAAACATGAGGCCTCATCTGTGAAATCTTTTATGGGATATTTTCTCCTTTACAAACTGAATTTATGTGTAGTCGTAATTTCTAAGCTGATATGCACAATTTAGACCAACACACAACACAGACCTAATTCAAGATCAACCCTGTTTCACCAAGATGTTCACATGGGTACATAGGAAATAGGGATTGAGTTTTTCTGTTTTACAATTTCAAGAGACAATACACATAGTTCTGTCCTCTTAGAATACATTTTTATGGGACAGCATCTTCTTGGCATCACTCACGTTTGGAAGTCAATAAACAGGACTGCGGCTTTGACACAAACAAACAAGCCAAAACTGTTTCAGTGACGGGTGGTAAAGGATGTGCAAATATTGCTGTGATTATATTACTCCAGTTAAAATCACAAAAATGTAACACTGCTTGAATCTGTATTGTGAATTTGGGTTTTAATAAACAAAACCACTCATCTTCCAAACAACAACTTGTTTGTTATTAAGCTAATAGATCTGACAAAGATAATGATCTCCTCTCTTACAGACTTTCTGGAGAGCTTCTACATGAAGTATGGCAGTTTCAGTCCTCTCAGTGAGAGAGATGTCCTGGAATACCTGAAGAAGAAAGGCAACTCTGACCTCAGCAACAGGTTAGTCTGCACGCACACACACACACAATCTGCCAGCTCTTGAGTGTTTATCTGCATGTTTCATCACTAAAGCCGCCCACACATGATCAACGGTAAGATGACTCTGCGCTGGTTGTTCCATTATTTTCCAATAAAGACAGCAGTGCCGCCATACTAAGCGGAAGCGCTACCCTTGACGTGGCTCACCGCTCGAAATTGCCACCGAGCACTGCGCTCAAAGCACACATTATTTAAACTTTCACCTCGGCTGCCGCTGACTTTTCAAAGCGCAACCAATGAAAACAGCTGCAACTGTTGTTGTTGCCTAGAAACAGCGAATGGCGTTCCTGCACACTGTTTTTGGTGACATATTTTACCTGCTGCCTCTACAAGGCTCTGTGCCCATCCGCACGGTGAATGAAGAGCAAAGTTCTTATCATGTGAAGGCATCTCAACCACACATGAATGCAGTGATACAGGTGAAACCGTTTTATGCCAGCAGCAGCAAGTACTTCAGTTAACCAGAATAAGGTAAAACATAGAAGCCAAACAAGACACTGAAACACGGACAAAACACAACGAACCATAAAATGCATCATTTACTGTGTGCAGGGAAATTTTTGCTGTTATGATCAACTTGTGTGTTATTTACAGTAAATATGAAAGCTTTCATTGTGTTATCATGTCATCACATATCAAATCAGGCCAGTTGCCAGATGGATGTTTGTTAAAACAGCATTCAGAAGAATCTGTTTGGAAGCGGAGGCACCTAAATTAACACCACACTGTAACTGTTTCATTTCTGTTAAAAAACGTACATTCTTCCTTTTTTGGACTATTATTTCTAATCTCTGACGTTGTTGCATCTCTTTCCTCCTCTGAGCCCGTCAATAGACACTTCACAGGGTTGTATAAAATGTCTAATGCATTTCTCCTCTTGTTTTGTTTGTGTTTTAGTGGACTGGACGTCAAAAGGGAGATGGCTCGGTACAGGGCGGCGCTGGCCTCTGCTCCTATCGCAGGCTTCATGTTGTCGTATAACAAACACACCCTGGGCCTGGAGGACCTCGGCACGCTGGAGGAACAGAACTGGCTTAATGACCAGGTAAAGACGGAAGAAAGGTTGTACAGCTACAGAAAAGTATTCTTGCCACCATCAGACTTCTTCTCAGTCTGACCGGCCTTCTAGCACTAAACAAAAGTCCCTCTAACCCCTCATCCTACCAACCTATTTAACGTACAAGAAGTATCGACTGGAGTCCCTGGGGACCCAAGTCAAGTCAATTTTATCTGTATAGCCCAAAATCACAAATTTGCCTCAGGGGGCTTTACGATCTGTACCGGATACGACACCCTCTGTCCTTCACAGTGTGACCCTCTCATAGGATGAGGAAAAACTCCCCCCAAAAAAACCTTTTAACAGGGAAAAAATAAAAAAATGGAAGAAACCTCAGGAAGAGCAACAGAGGAGGGATCCCCCTTCCAGGATGGACAGACGTGCAATAGATGTCGTGTGTACCAACATAATGAAAATACAACATAGACAATCCATATGACAGAAATTAATACATATAATGTGAACATATGTGAGAAGGTGGATTTTCATGTCAAGCAGCTTCCTGGCATTGCCTAATATGTAGAGCCAGAGCAACACGACCTCCTCTCCACACCTAATAGATAGAGCCAGAATAAAGCACCTGTGGGATATGACAAAAAGTAAACCTCTGGGCTCTGTGGCCCCAGTCAGTAGGATGAGGTTTAAAAAATCCTGCAATAATGAAAAGACATATCCCATTTGTTTGTTTTAGTGATGATGAACTGTCTTACATTGAATCATCTTTGTCTGTCTGCTCAGATTATCAACATGTATGGAGAACTCATCATGGAGGCGACACAACAGAAGGTGAGGGTTTGTTTGAATGCTTAAAATAAAAAAAAATTCATATAGCAAAAGGATGGGATTTATGAAATCCTGACTGTAAGAGCGAGGAGAGTTTTATTACATTGAGATGTTTTTCATTATATAAATATATACATGACATTTTGACTGTGTAATGTGTTCATGTATTTTATTATTTCTCTCTCTCAGGTTCATTTCTTTAACAGCTTTTTCCACAAGCAGCTGGTCGCCAAGGGTTATGAAGGTGTGAAGAGATGGACCAAAAAAGTAAGTTGTTTAAACAGTATCGCTATATCTGAACTTTAATATCACTATTTTATTTCCTCTTTTTAATTTGTTGCAGGAAAATAGATTTAACTGTCAACCATTTTTTTGTGGTTTGGTTGCTAGCTACATTAAGTAAAAGTAGGTCATATGAAATGTGTTCAGTAATTCTTGAAATCATCCATTTCCATCCACCTTACTGTTTAGCCGTGCATGTAAAAAAAGTGATTTGGTGTCAAACAGATAGTTTGTGACTTTTGGAAGTATTGCCTGATAATCTGACAGCTGCACCGTGTTGGATATCTAATTAGTGTGTGTGGTAATTTGATTATTTCAGGTTGACCTGTTCTCCAAGTGGCTGCTGCTATTTCCCATCCATTTAGAAATCCACTGGTCTCTCATCACGGTCACCATGGCAACCAAAACCATCAGTTACTACGACAGCCAAGGCATCGTCTTCAGACACACCACAGATGTGAGTACCTCTTTGTAGTTCATTGTTTCAGATGTTTGGGTGATTTGATTTTGAATCTCTGCAGAACTAACGCGATCATCGGTTATCCAGTTTTTTCTGATAGATTATTGGACCATCTATTCCTGGAGAGACTCCACTAGATGAATAGTTGTTCTCTCAGCAACAGCAGATAGACAGAATGTGCCAGGTTTTTCATCATAAGGCTGTAATGAAGCAGAACGTACTTTGAGAGTAAATTAGTGGATTAATGTGTGAAAGACAGCAAACCATACATGTTCCTGTTTAAATTTAGCTCCTATATTCTCACCATCTGCTTCACTTAACCTCCACTTTCTCATTGAGACTACATCTGTTCTTCCTTAAAACTATCCCAATGCTTGAGCAATGCAATCCACACAGTCCTCTGGAATCTGAATTGAAATTTAAGTTAGTTGACATTTTTTTTAACATTCATAAAATCCAATAAATACTGTCTCACAGTGGAAATGTGTTTGTTCTTCCCTATCAGAACATTATGAAGTACCTTCAGTCTGAAGCCAGAGAGAAGCAACAGACAGCTTTCCAGAAAGGCTGGAAGATCACCATCATCAAGGTAACCCTGAACCCTGAACCCTGACTGTCGTCCTCATGCTGTGTTCACCTGGTGCCTTGAAAACAGTTATATTCCCTTGATGTTAGTCAAATGCAAAAAGGGGAAGCCCCCTTCTTCTTGCCAAGTTACAAACTTTCTCATTTTACGGCTATACAGTACACTACAAGATGTTTCTGAAAACATTTGAGGAGAGAAATAGGCATTACAGTAACAGAATATTGATTCATATTTGATCAGCGCTGCCTAGTTTGACCGTTTGATCGAAGTTTGCGAGTGATTGACAGCTGTCTCTGTTAAATGAACAGCCAATAGCTACGCTCTCTCTCTGAAATGACCTGTGATTGGTCAAAGTCTCCTGTTACGTTAGATTTTTTAAAGCCTGAAAACAGAGCCATGAGGAGGTGTAGAAGTCTAGTTATCTCTCAGAGCACTTGAATTACAATATGCTGAAAGGTTATTATGGATTTTTTTGCCCAATGATGCCAAAAACGTTCTGCCTACTGCAGCTTTAAGTTACTGTTGCATAATTTTTTTCCCCCGGTAACTATTTCTTAACCATTGTCTCACTACAAAATCAAACATACAATATAGATGCAGGTGTGCACAGTAAATACAAACATGTAAAGACATAAACTGTTCAGTCCAGAAGCTGTAGCTGTGAGATCACTTGTCCTCTGCTTGACTGTGACTTGTTGACTCCTCAGGGTATTCCTCAGCAGAAAAACGACAGCGACTGTGGAGTTTTTGTCCTCGAGGTGAGTCATTATTCTTTCCGACCTTTACTGCTGTCCTCCTGTCCTCCTTTCATCACAAGTTTCTTTCATTCTTTTCCTCATCTCCTGTCCCCGTTTGCTCCCTCTTCTCTCTTTGCCTTATCTGTCTTTTTTTCCTGGCTGAAAAAGAAATATAAATATAGCTGTGTCTCCAGAAGAAAGACACTGGGGAGAAGCTTCTTGTTGTTTAATATGGCAACCTAGCCGTGGTTGTGGATCATTTTCCCTCACTGTCTCTTCTTTTTTGTCTTGGTGTGTCAGTACTGCCGTTGTCTCTCTGTGAAGCAGCCTCTGCTGTTCAGTCAGGAGGACATGCCGCGCATCCGCAAGAGAATCCACAAGGAGCTGTGTGACTGCCACCTCAACGACTGAACGACTGAATTATGGGCGCTTTCACTCTTCACGACTGCCCGCCTGGTTACATGAGACGGTGTGTCCAGGTCTGTCAGATGGCCTGTGTTACTGACAGCCTGCTACATAAGCTAATTGCAGTATTCCAGGGAGCTCTGGAGTCTTGACGGACAGCACCGTGGCTGCTCATTTGGACTTTTGGTGACTTTTGGAGTTCAAAAACAGTCTGTAGCTAAGCAGATTTTCACTTGCAAAGAACTACTGACGTGGCCCCCTACTGACCCACCGCGGTGCTGGACCCATCAGGTTGTTTTTTGTGTTCTACATTTACCTTCTCCCCAGTGGATTTCAACCAAATGGCCAAATGGACACAATTAGGGAGCTCTGAGTTGGACTTGACAACACAGGCATTGGACCAGCCTGGACCAATGGGACGGACCTTCCATCCCAAATGGAGTGGCCTTACTTCCCACGAGGCCATTTTAACCCCGAATGACATTTTTAGCTGTTTTATTTTATGCTGGACTTAACAGCAGTATCCTACTTAACAGTTAAATGCGTGTTTTCTAACATGTTTAATAAAGGTAGGATGTTTTGATTCAGTGGACCAACCGTTCACTTAAAACTTGAAGGTTTGAGTTGGTGTCGTTCTCTTGGACTACAGATATTTGCACGGGTTCGAGGCCTATCATCCGTTGAAGAGTCTAGATATCAACTGAATGTACTGATCACATATTCTTCCTGGCTGCCTCGCAGGGTGCACACTTAAGCACCCTACAGGCTAAAATGGCACATTTTGACTGTGGCTTGAAACAGGGATATATAATTTTGTATCAACATTTTTGACACCTTACTCCAAATAATTTCTTATTAAAAATTCCAGATTTTCCAACACACATTATTTCCCGCTTTTTTTTGTTTTGTTGTGATCACGTCGTTATGATGTGGCGTTTTTCTGCCTTTTCAGCTGAACGCCACTGTTTGATTTTACATTTGAATCCATCAGTTTGTGTTTGAAAACAGTTTCTCTCATGCTGGTTGGTGAATTTCATATGAAGCTGTACAGCTTGCTGCTGGTGTGAGGACCACCGCGTCTGATTTTTAGCAACGAAGTTTCTCCATGTTGACTTTATATTATTGTCGAGGCCTCCTGCTTCACATGGATGCATTATCACAGGCGTAGACAGTCGTAGTTACAGAGCGGCCTCTTTAACAGAGAAACAAGTGGACCTCAGCTATTTTGATTAAATCTTCTGTCCTACCTAGATTTTGTTGTTATATATGTATTTACAGATTGTATTGTACTTTTACTGGCCTACTACTGTACATGCTTGCTTTGGCTAAAAACCACAATTGTTTCTGGACTGTTTTTATTGTTATTATTAAAAGGCCAATACTGCTGGGAATGTTGTTGCAGCTTTTCTCTTAAGTTCTTTTGAATGAGTAGTGCAAAAATGCTGAATCATGGAGGCAACATCATATATTGACAGTGACAGGATGAATGACGTCTTTTAAACCTGCAGTAGGCAGAATGTTTTTGGCATCATTGGTCAAAAATCCATAATAACCTTTCAGCATATTGTAATTCAAGTGTTCTGAGAGAAAACTAGACTTCTGCACCTCCTCATGGCTCTGTTTTCAGGCTTTAAAAAATCTACGGGAGACGGGAGACTTTAACCAATCCAAGGTAATTTCAGAAAGAGAGCGTTCCTATTGGCTGTTCATTCAACAGAGGCAGCTGTCCATCACTCGCAAACAGTCAAACTAGGCAGCGCTGATCAAATATGAATCAATATTCTGTTACTGTAATGCCTATTTCTCACCTCAAATGTTTTCAGAAACATCTTGTAGTGTACTGTTTAGCAGTAAAATGAGGACGTTTGCTTCGGCTGGTGGGCAGTGCTTGGTATTTCCTCAACTGATCTCAACATGGCTGCCGGGTCACAAACTTTCTACTACAAGATGTTTCTGAAAACATTTGAGGAGAGAAATAGGCATTACAGTAACAGAATATTGATTCATATTTGATCAGCGCTGCCTAGTTTGACCGTTTGATCAGAGTTTGCGAGTGATTGACAGCTGCTCAGAGACGGCAGGCTCCAGCTCAGAGACGGCAGGCTCCAGCTCAGCTCTTACTGCTTGTTTTCCTCCGGTCTGTTAAATCTTGCAGATGCCATTAGGAGCACCGGAGGAAACAGAGGCACATGATTTTTTTTTTTCAGACTATCTGTTTCATGCACTACTGTCAGGATAAAGTGACCGTTTTAACTTTTCTTTAATCATATTTGCTCCAATTCTACCCACTGTAGCTTTAAGCTGTACTTGTAGTGATAATTGAGGTTTATTTTTTCCCCCAAAATATCCCTTACTAACCAAGTCCCGTGCACAGATTTATCCAGCAGCACCTGGTTCAAATATTTCTCATTTATCAGACGAGATCCAGTACCGATAGAAAAGAAATGTCTTGACTAAAAGTAAAGAGAGGAATTGACTCAGTTGTGAAATATGCAGTCATTTCTGGCGTTAATGGCATCCCTGTTTTTAGTGAGCATGAGATGGCAGTGACCATCAAGTTAAATCTGTCCTTCCACCACTGATAGTGTGAGAGTAACTTCAAAGATAATCTTCTCATCAATCTTATCTCCGCAAACAAAGTCTCGTCAAAATCTTGAGTTTATTTTATCTTTTTTTTTTCTCGAGGATAATAATAATCTATTTTCATGATCAGATCTCTGCATTAGTTGGTGATGAAAAACCTAAAGCATCTATGTGATAAGAGGTTTGTGAAAGATCAGTGAACTGAAGTTGGGGCTGCATTACTACATAATTACCAGAAGAGGGAGTCCTTCATCAGCAGTTATCATCATGGTCATCCTTTTTCTTCTTGTTTGGCACCCATCCATCTCCAGAAACATGTCAGTGTCCTGGAGATGGATGGAGGTTGAGTCTGTTGCTTGAGGGCAATCAGCAGAGACACCTGAGGCGAGGGATGATCTTCTAACCATTATACAAGTCTGATTATCTTAGTGCTACATACTTTAATGTCAGAATTGACCAGAGTTGACCTTTACATGCAGTTTTATGCTAATTGCAGTTCCAGTTTGAGATTAGGCCTACTGCTCGGGTTTCATCATCTCAGCCGGTGGGGAGTGTTTCCTTCAGATATGCACAGCTAAAATAGAGAGGGCCGTGCTGCTGCCTGTTTGGCACTTGATGGAACAATTGGTGCCTTCAGATGGGGTCGTGTTTACCGTGTTTACCAGATGAGTCCATATGAACGCCCCCCTCATGACGTATTCACGACCTCGTAAATGGAAAGTTTCTGAAAGCTCAGAGTTCACGAGTTGTGACGTGTTTGTTGACGTTGTCAGAAATGGCGGCAACCGTTGAAGTTAATTTTTCGGAGCATAATAAGTTAATATATTGTAATATTAGTCGCATATTGTTTTTCTTGGTAATTTTATAATATGTCTGAGGAAAATGTTGATATTCCCAACGACCTCATCTTTTCCCTCTGTCATTATACCTTTGCATTTACTGCATTATGTTCCCTACTTGCTAGCTTGCTAAATTGTTAACCTCTGTGGCTTCTAGACACCGACAGTAACATTAATATTGCTGTTGCTTAGCAGCGGTGTTCTCACGACTTAACCACTTGAACGCCAAGCATATCGTGTACACGACTTCTCATGTTGTAAACACGAGCTCACGAGTTTCATTTGAAAGCACCAAATGTCAGTTAAACTTCAACCGCCATGGAACTGTGTCAGTAGTGGTTGCTACTAGCAACAGAACGTATATTACCAAGAAGTGAAAGTCAATTGTTCCATTGCAACATCAGCGCCCAGCAGCAAAGTTACGCTTCCGCCCTTTTGGACTGAAAGTGACTACCAGACGCCAATAAAACATCCACCCAAAAAGTGCCGTAAAAAAGTAAAACAAAATTATCTCTATTCTATTGTCATATTCTACCAAAATGGCCTGTGTTGAACAATAAAATATTATAAATATAATAAGCATTTTCTGTCTAAAATGGCAGAAGAAAAAAACCCAGAGTTTAGTTTCTTTGCTTCTATACTCTTTGCTAAATGCTGGTGGGAGAATAGCCTATCTTAACTTTCTTAATGCTCAAACAATACATATATCTATGGCTCAAACCTACAGCAAAAAATGACAGATCATGTCCGGTTGCAAAGCTGTTTTACTTCATTCTTGTCTATATGTAATTAAAATCTCATCGACCAACCGGGAATAGCAAGTGATAGAAAGTGAGCAGCATCAATGTAATGTTACGTCCTAATAGCAATCCATCCATGCCTCATTCTCTGCCTCCTTTGGTGTGAAGGCAGTTTGGACGTACAGTAGTAAGTGAGGGTGTCTCTCTTCCTCTCCCACTAAACCTAACAGGCAGGTTAAGTGCTGCAAAGCGCTGCTTTATCTCTCTAATGCGGGGAAACTATAATAGGATGAGCTGATAAGAGGCAGGCAGCTCTCCCTGTGTTTGAGAGTTGAGTCTGATTTCATCCCTCAGTTGGACTTGTCCTCATCTTTTTTCACTCCACTTGACTCTGTTAGTCTTTCAAAAAAAAATTCAATCTGTCTGGAGCCCCAAACTTCAATTTATTGTCCTTAGGGAAATTTGGTTTTCAGCCAGGGCTAAAAATACTCATAAAAGCACATAAAACAAAATATCCTCCCGCAAATAGGACAATGAAACCAAAATATAACTCAAATAAATAACAGATCAAGGCCAAAATAAAGTCACCACTGCTGATAAATAAAAACTCAAAAAGACAGCAACAGATAAGTCAGAGTTGCTCTTCACCTTGAAGTTTTAAAAAGCATAACAGATAGAACCGGTCCAAGTAAAATGCGTCAATGTAAAGAGCCAACTGCTCTCATTACATTAATTCATTTAGTCTCTGGCATGCCTTGCAATTGTTTTGGGCACCATAAATCTGTAAACAGTAAGTCGTTTCAGAAGGTTTATAGTCCTAATATATGCTAAAGGCAAAGAATTTAATGAAGAGCGCAGAAAGGTAGAGACACTTCAGCTCGTGGCCTTCATCAGAGTACTGAAAGGGAAACTATTTACAATTTACTACGATTGATGTCGGTGCACAGACAATCTTGAGAGCAGCAAATTGAAAATTAAAAATGTAATCTGCAATTTAAAAAGATTATAGCTTTGCACACTAAAGTAGTTTCAAAAAAGAAAAATCAAATCAGGTTTTGTGGTCCATTATGTAGAAAGCACCCTAAAAAGCAGGCTTTTTCAGTATATAGGCTATCAAGCTACAAACAAGTATCGTGAGATCAGAATCAGGTTTATTTTGCCAATATACATACATGGATTTGACCGTTTTATGCCGCTCTCTCAATGTACTTACACAGAAATAACAGCTAGGAACAATAATGACACATGATTTGTTTTCCGATTACTTGTCAGGATACAGACCATTTTATAAAAATAACTCTTTTTAATCATATTTGCTCCATTTCTACCCACTGCTGCTTTAAAGGTGCAGTGTGTAGGATTTGCGTCTAGCGGTGAGGTTGCAGATTGCAACCGACTGAATCTTCTCCTGTGTGCCAAGTTTGTAGGAGAAATACGGTGGCTGTTGTGAAAACATGAAAATGTGAACTGCCCTATCTAGCGCCAGTGTTTGGTTTGTCTGTTCTGGGCTACTGTAGAAACCTGTTGGCCGACTTCACTCCGTGAAGAAGAGGACCCTTATTTTCAGGTGATTATAGGTAACACTTCATTTTACAGGTCTGCAAATTTCATGGTAATTAAGTGATAATTAGCAAGTAAACTATTTGAAATTTCTTTGGAATTACTGCCAAATTACCCCAATATTTACCTCAAAATTTATTGAAAATTACTTAATTATAAACCTGATTTAATAATTATTAAATAGCTAAAATGGCATATAATATAACACTTCTGATAAGGCACAAATCTCACCATTGTGTGACTTATTATCTACACAAATATAACCTGGTAGCTAATGTAACGATTCAGGGAGTTTTTTTTAAAGAAATTTCAAATAAGTTATTTGCTAATTATCATCTATTTATCAGCAGACATGGAAATAAAGCATATCAATTAACTTTGTATTTTTTTTCCTGAATGTATTAACTAAATTACCAGCTATTGAGAAATAGCGGAATATAATTATATGATTGTTACCTGATTATACACTAAAGAAAACATACTGGTCCTTTAAAGTAACCAATAAGACTTAAATCCAACAGAAAATCTTAGTTTCAGCTATTCAGGGGTTTGTAGGGGTGCTCTTAATGTTAAGATAAAAATTGAGACGGTGAATGTTAGACCTTTAGTGACGTCTCAGTTTCATCGGCAGTGAAGTGAGAGCCACTGTTCTGAAGTGATTTAGAGCTCAGGAGTCCTTATTTCTTGGAACAAGGACAGAAAGTAAAGTTAGTAATAAAGCGCTGCAGCATTTAAGTCAACTGTAGGAGCAGACCTGGAAAGATCACACACATTATAATCTCAGAGAGAAAAGGGACTATGACAGAAGTATTAACTACCAGATAAAAACTATTCAGGTCACTGAGAAGCTGCTTCGAAGTAAAAACCATCCAGTGAGATTATTTTATTACCTCTATCATGAGTGCCTGTTACGTGTTTCATTCCATTTGAGATTATTACGGCTGTATTTACACTGAATCTTCTTCCTAAAGATCCTCACCGTGTCTTCTCTGTGACAGCAGCTTTGTTGTTTGTACCAAAAACATTTGTTTAGAAATTTTTATTTGGATAAATGACTGCTTATTTAGCAGGTGTCACACAGTCACTGATGTAGCCATACAATGCATCTGTCTGTTTGTTAGGTGAGTCTTCAAAGACGGAGCAGTCTTGACTTGATGTCTCTATACAGTCCTGTTTTAAAGAGCAGACCAGAACTGACTAACTCAGAATAGTCAAACTACTTTCATTAATGTTATTAATCACTTGGTTTGATGATCGATTTCATCATTTTATTGTTTGAGTGAAGCTTTTCTACAGAAAAGGAATAGGAAACGGAGGGGGAGGATAAGCAGCAGTGGGATGGAGTGAAGTGGATATAAAGAGGGATTTATTTTTGGAGAGATTGAGAGGAAGGTCAGAAAGGGAGGATAAAGCTCAGAATAGAGGAGAGAAGGCAAGTTTGGATCTTAACAGGACATTGAGATGGATACGGTGAGCACTAGAGGAGCCGGATTAGGGGAT
Organism: Sebastes fasciatus; assembly: GCF_043250625.1. Lineage (NCBI taxonomy): Eukaryota > Metazoa > Chordata > Actinopteri > Perciformes > Sebastidae > Sebastes > Sebastes fasciatus. The sequence goes on from NC_133799.1 coordinate 8,038,461, forward strand.
GAGAGAGGGAGAGATGGTCGGTTTGGGAGACCTGAGGAGGTCAGCGCTGCAGGAGGTTTGAAGTAATCACACACATTAGTCTGAAAACGAAATGTGGATAAGAGACTTTGCAAGTAGTTATGTAAAACACGGACGAGGCTTTAATAAAGAGAAAGGCCAATAGAGGCAGGTGAATATTAAAATAAATGTTCAAGGAAAGAGCGTCCGGGGAAACACAAAGAGGGATTTTCATACTAAAAAAGACTACCTTTGGAAGATATCCACTTAATTAGTCAGACTGTTGAAGTCTCATATTAACTTCAGATAAACGTTGGAATATATCTTTGCACAGTAGGAGGACTGTGGATTTTGTCCCCCATCTCTTACATTGAAAGTTCGTTAGAAAGGGATCTCCTTCCTCCTGGTATGAACAGGAAGAATGATTACAGCAAGAAAAATCTGTTGCAATGTTTCTATGGGCACCTGACTATTGTGTCAACACAGACTTTAAAAATGTGAACCTGTCCAGGACATCTTAATTACAAGATAAATGAAAAACATTAATATGAGTAGTTATTCAAGTGTAATTCTTATACATGTACAATCAATCAGTAGGTGATAAAAAAGACAGTAGAAAGATTAATTTCATTTAATAAACTTGTGCAGTGCCGGTTCAAACCGTGACTATTCGGATTGGGCCGATTGCTTGGCCTCTGGTGTTGCCGCTTGCAGCTTTCTGCAGAACCGCTCATCCAAACAACTTCACACTCGACACTACGCTTCCTTGGGTCCTGAGCAATACACCTGCCAAGTGTGAAATCGATCGCAAGAACGGTTGTTGAGAAAATGACTAATAAATATGTCCCGTAGATCTCCGGTCTCTCTTTCTTCACCTGTTCTTGAATGTACAGTAGCCTGGCGAGCGATGGAGAGCGAACTGTACCCAGCATGCCGTTTGGCAGTGTATAACAGTTAATAGGGATCCACTCTCAATAGGCTTCACTACATAGTGTGTTCATAACGCACTTCTAATAAAGATTTCTGGGTCCTCCGCAATATACCTGCCAAGTGTGAAGCCGATCGGATGAACGGTTGATGAGAAAATCAAAGGACAGACATACAGACAGAGACTCCTTCCATTTTAGTTAGACTAGTGCAGTGCCCGTTCGGGGCGAGGCCGTTCGGGTTGCAGCCTTTTGGAATACATGCCCGCTCGGAGCACATGCCCACTTGGAGCTTGGTTCACGGAAGTGCTGCTTGCAGTGTTTTCGAGAACCTTTTATCGCTCGTTGACTCCAGGGAAGTGAAGAAGTGTTCAGTTGTAACGTTAGTATATCCAGCATCCAGCAGCAAAAGTGAACCGCAGTCAATGAGCTGCAGCCTGTAAAGGCCCGCTGCAGACGACATGCTCGACTCAGTCCACAGATCCCTGTAGCCCCGCCCCCGCTGCTGCTGCACAGAGCGCCAGTTGCTTGTTTATTCATTAATATTGAACGCGTTGCTTGTCCAAATTGCACCAACTTCAACACTGCACGTCCTTCGGTCCCCAATAGTACACCCACCAAGTGTAAAGTACATCGGAAGGATGGTTCGTTGAGATAGGCAAAGGACACACATACATACCTATAGGCTACATACAGAAAGAGATTCCTTGGTGGTAGGTAGATTAACTTCACACAACAGAGCAACATGAGCTACTAAAAATATACAATATAAGTGCCAAACAAACATGTATATACACATTCCAAATACTTTATTCCCCTAAATACTTATATCAAGTTAAGTTAATAAAAAGTTGAATTCATTGATTCATTCAGTCAGTCAGAGTTAGACCGTCTGTAAACACCACACAGACCCAGCAGCATTTACTGAACCGTCTCTCTGCTGAATACTGCTGTTGGCTGATTCACGTCTAACACACTGAGTGTTGGGATTATACAAAGGTTGAATTTGCTAATCAATTTTCTTTTTTTCCATTTAAGAGACATGTATCTCCCATTTCCAATCATTTGAGCACAGGCATCATCATACCAAATCAGTTGCTCCACACGCTGTCCCGAGCTGACTGCTCGGCAACAGATGGACATCTTAATCTTCCTCATCATCCCCTCCTCCAACAACATTTCCATCATACTATCACGGTGCCTCTGCTGTTTACCAGAGACAGCAGATTGATGCAGACGTGCATTTCTGAAAACAACATAAACACTGAAATGAGCTAATTTTTGCAGCAGATTGATTAAACAGCTTTCGCAGCAGATTTGACGATAAATATATTCATATTAAATTTTACAAGTAGTGTGTAAATAGGTTTACTGTACTGTTGTGTTGTAGCATGATAAATGGGGATAGACAATTACTGGAGCTTAAAACAGATTTATTGAGTGTGGAGGGATGTAATAGGGAGATGATAAGTTAGTCAATATTTCAATATCCAAGGCCTTCAAGAACGTCAAGGCTTTGCAGTTTTTCAAGCTCTCTGTTCATAAAAGATCAGTTTGGTCAGTAATGTCCTTGTGAGGGAGATTTGATTATCTTTTCTAGATGCAACACACCTACATGTAGACGGATCCTTACCGTTAACCTGCTTTTATTCTATGATCCATACTGTTTTGGCATTGTATGCTATATTTGTACTCTTTCCATTTTGTATTGCAACTGCTGCACTGCAATTTTCCTCGGGATGAATCAAGTTTTATCCAGTAGGCAACCTCCGGCTCTGAAAAGTGAAGCCAATGTCACGTTGTGCCTTAAACGTGCATTCTTTCTAACAGCCAGCAGGGGGCGACTCCTCTGGTTGCAAAAAGAAGTCTGATTGAATAGAAGTCTATGAAAATGACCCTACTTCTCACTTGATTTATTACCTCAGTAAACATTGCAAACATGAGTTTATGGTCTCAATCGCTAGTTTCAAGTCTTCTTCAATACAGCATGATGTTCATTTAGTAAATTATGGTCCCATTTAGAGTCAAATAGACCATAAAGCAGGGGATGCTTTAGGGCGGGGCTACCTTGTGATTGAAAGGTTGCTACTACAGCGTTGTCCTGTCCGGGAGTTGTCCATGTTTTCGTCTTACAACTTTAACCCTTTTGCAGTGTGTTTTCAGTTCATGAAGGTTAATTATAACATTTTGGTCGCCTAAAAATCTTATTCAGAGTTCGGTTGTACTTAGCTCCACCCTCTCGTGTCACTTTTGAACCAAGATGGCGACGGCCAAAATGTCAAACTCGAGGCTCCAAAACGGCAGTCCACAAACCAATTGGTGATGTCACAGTGACTACGTCCTGTGAGAGCTGTGGTTTAGGACCCAGAAGCAGACACAGACAGAGCTGGATGTTGGTTGAAAGTCAGGTGGATTTATTGTATGAAAGGTGGTGAGGGCGCTGGAGAAGGCAGGGGACAGGCAGGCTGCTGAGCAGGGTGGAATGGCTGGAGGAATGAGCTGAGGCGGCGTGTGAGGATGGCTCGATGGGAGGCTGGCACTGGAATCCAGAACACAGGAGAACACAATGTTAGTACTAGAAGCACAAGGAAAAAGCACAAGAATAACTCTGGTATCTATGGTACATAGCGGCCGAGAGTATACCAACTGGTAGGCAGAACAATCTGGCGAGGACTGGCAGGAAAGCTGGTGTTCTTGAACTGGGGGTTGATTAGGTGATTGTTGACAGGTGCAGAGTGCAGAGTGGAGAGTGAGACCAGGTGCCTGATGAGGAAGCCGCGCCCCTGCCACACCCACACACACACACACACACACACAGACAGACAGGGGAGGGGCAGACACATGGGAAACAGAACACAGGAAAACTACTGGAGTCATGGCCAGAGCCGTGACACGTCCACTTCTTATAAACAGTCTATGGTTACAATCTCGAAGATATCTGTTTTGTTTTTTTGGCTCTCACTGCCCAGAGATTCAAAATAATGTTGTTTTTATATACAGTTTATGGTTTTATCTTATCTTACTGTACTACAGCAGACATTTCACTACCATGGTTGTGTAGGAACCCATGTTTGTGCTTGTGCATGTGTCCTTGCTTTTCTATACATAGTTGAAATGCATATCAAAAAGTTATCCACAAAATACACTTGAAGAGTGCGCATATTTTGTTGTCTTTGTCTTAGTATATATGTCACGTTATACCACCAAAATCACAATGTAATAACTTATAACATCTAATGGAAAAACATTACAAAACAAAGAACAAGTTATGTACTCAACATTTCTATGAAATTATAAACCGTTTATTACATCATTACTTTTTATTATTAATGACATTATACACTGTTATTACACTTTGTGACTAAATGCAGACTACAGGGAAGTGGGCAATGAGGAACACACACACACACACACACACACACACACACAAACACACACACACACACACAGACACAGACACAGACACAGACACAGACACAGACACACACACACACACACACACACACAGACACAGACACAGACACAGACACACACACACACACACACAGACACAGACACAGACACACACACACACACACACACACACACACACACACACACACAGACACAGACACACACACACACACACACACACACACACAGACACAGACACAGACACACACACACACACACACAGACACACACACACACACACACACACACACACAGACACAGACACAGACACACACACACACACACACACACACACACACAGACACAGACACAGACACACACACTTTAGTTTTAAGCCCCTTCTCCTTCCTGTCCCCGGAGAGATAACCTTCTACTTCCTTCGTCATCACCATGACGATGCCCTTTAGGTAAATCAAAACAACGCTAAATGTCTCTGTCATCGTTGCCATTAAGGGTCACTCCGCAGGTAGCTCTTTTGTCAGAAATAAAGAAACTGACAAAATGAGTCACTTTCTTCTCAACAGCTGCGGCACATCCGTTATCCTTGAATGGATTTTTCTTCGTCTTTTTACATTTTTTGTAGCCCTTCATTCAGCTGAGCTTGGAAATGCTGAGGTGGACTCAGATGCTAACATGCTGATACATCATACATGACTTCATATACAGCGTGTGGGTTTACACACAGTATACACACAGACAAACACACACACGTTTGTACTGCGCTTGTGAGGAACCTCATCGACCTAATGCACTTTCTAACTTTAACCTTGAAAGAATAGTTCAACATTGTGGGAAATTTACTTATTCGATTTCTTGCTGAAAGTCAGATGAGAAGATTAATACCGCTCCCGTATTTGCTCAGTAAATATGAAGCTAGCAGCCGGTTAGCTTAGCTTAGCTTAGCATAAAGGCTGAAAACAGGGGGAAACAGCTGTCCAAAGGTAACAAAATCCTCACGTCAACATCAACATCAACTGTGCGTTCCAAAACCCGTACTACCATACTATTTAGTAGCCTATGCCAGAAAAATATTCAGTATGTCCCAATACATAGTATGTCAAATACAGTATGCCAAAAACACCAGGATGTCCTCCTACATCTGGTTGCATTTTGCAGTATGCAAGCCAGCATGCTTTTCTGGCTATTCTGACCTACAATCCTCTGTGCAGCAGATATATGAGCAAGAAGGTCAAAGTTCAAGGTGCAATGTTATGAAGAAGTAGTATGTCCTAATTGTATTCATACTACATGCAACAGTACTTTGCAAGGTCAGCTGCAGTACGTACTAAAAGTAAAAAAGAAAAAGTTTAATCCACACAAAGATGGAAGTGTAAAAACAAAAATTTGCGATTTTACAGGGGGGTTGTGTGCCTTACTATTCAACACGTTCTCATCCCAACTCCCCACATACTGACGGTTTGTCAGGACCCTTGGGCGTCACTTTATAACGCACTGGGTAGCTCGGTGCTTCAAACTATGATGCTCAGCTACAGTCGTAGTAAACACGTGGTTAACATAGCGAACAAAAACACTTGCTTAGGTTTAGGAAACAAAACCACTTAGTTAGGTTTAGGAAAAACCATCATGGTTTGGCTTAACATGACTTAGTTTGTAAAGTGAAAGTGAAATTTAATATTTTTTTCACACAGGACACGAACAGCGGTCTCCTGGATGAACGCCCTGTGTTCTCCCCTCCCTTCCCTTCCCTTCCCTTCCCTTCCCTTCCCTTCCCTTCCCTTCCCTTCCCTTCCCTTCCCTTCCCTTCCAACCTTTTTTTGCTCAACTACTAAACTACGTGACCACACTCCCCGACCACTTTCTCTGAGCATTTAATATTGATGTGGATGGGGTTACATTGTACTTGCGTGAAAGCCTGGTTCTCTTTATACAGACGCTAAAGGGTGCCTTGTGCGTCGATATCAGATGCCGAGGGGTGTGGCAAAGTGTCCCTATTTGACACCCTGAGAATGAGAACAGGCTATTAGGCAGGGAGCAGGGATCTCCTGCAGTCTTCTTCTTCTAAAACTGCAAATTAGTTTTTACAATGGTTTGTGCACGGATTAAGCAAACATATATACTGTATGTTTTATTTGTTTCTAGTTTCCGTGTTACCAGTCTTTATGCTATCTAAGCTATCTATCTCCTGGCTGTAGATTCAAATATAACGAACAGACATAAGAGTTCGATTCGTCATCTAACTCTGCAAGCAAGCAAACAAGCGTATTTCCAAAATGTCAAACTATTCCTGTGAAACTAGGTCTAACCGACCCTCAAACAGCTCTCTGAAGTCCTGAAGACTGGCTAAAAGTGTCCTCACTTTTCCAAATTGGTCCACACAAACATAGAACTGCAAGAGGGCACACACATCGCCAGCTTCTTTGTATGGACAAAGAGAAAAGTAATTTTTTCTCCTTGCATTGCCAAAGTTGTCGATCCCTGCGCTAACAACTCTGCTGTTAACAGCCCTGTCACAAACTGCAGTGTTCGGGTTTGCAGTGATTGCTCTCCGAACATTCATTACAAAGAAGATTCAACACAGCATTTTCACTCCACCTTGGGAAATTTTAAGAACAGATTTTTTTGGAACATACAAAACCCCACGGATTTGCAGAGGAGACTGAATCTTTTAGCTCCCGAGATTTATTTGCATTACAAAAATGTACTACGTGAAAACTCTGTGCTTTTTTCCTCCCACGCCTGAGAAAAGTGTCTTTGTGTCTCCTTGGAGTGATGTGAGTTTGATGTGTCTGTCTGAGACGGGGAAAGAAAAAGTCTCGGAAACAGCAATAAAATGATCAGGCAGTGTTTCGAGGCGGGGAAACAGCTGTTGTGTCGGTGTTACAAAGCAGACTGGTTGATTATGAGATATTCTGCCAAGCGGGTAACGAAGAGTGTGGGTGGCGGTGTGGGTGGGGGGGCCTTTTGTCCTTCAGATTAAAGAGAAACCATGAGCCTCTATTTCATGGCTCAGTGGAAGACAATGACACTGATACGATAGAACCAATTTTCCTGTAGTGCTCGTGGTGCATTTGCAGTGCTAAATGATACGACGGGTGTTATTTGTTCTTTTTATTATATAACTAACAAATCCCATAAAGCAAATAAAACCATCAGGAAATTTAAACTATCAATAAGTATTGCTTGTGTAGCCCCAGTGGGCTACTTCCCAGTCTGAAAAGTGAAGCCGATGCTGAAGTGCTTTGAACTTGCATTCTTTCTAATAGCCAGCAGGGGGCGACTCCTCTGGTTGCAAAGAGAAGTCTGATTGTATAGAAGTCTATGAGAAAATGAGCCTACTTCTCACTTGATTTATTACCTCAGTAAACATTGTAAAAATGAGTTTATGGTCTCAATCACTAGTTTCAAGTCTTCTTCAATACAGCATGATGTTCATTTAGTAAATTATGGTCCCATTTAGAGTCAAACAGACCATAAAGCAGGATATGCTTTAGGGCATGGCTACCTTGTGATTGACAGGTCGCTACCACAGCGTTGTCCAGTCTGGGAGTTGTCCACATTTTCGTCTTACAACTTTAACCCTTTCACAGTGTGTTTTCAGTTCATGAAGTTAACTGTAACATTTTGGTCGCCTAACAATGTCTTATTCGGCGTTCGGTTGTACTTAGCTCCACCCTCTCGTGTCACTTCGGGTTGCAAAAAAACAAAGATGGCGACAGCCAAAATGCCGAACTTAAGGCTTCAAAACGACACAGTCTATGTGTGGCCCCTGACTGATATACCACATGCCTCTGTGCCATAAAACTCCATTGTCGTCCAAATATATTTTTTGTATTTATCATTACAATAAACATGACCAGTGTAGTTTACTCCACTCAGCTTGTCAAATTAGCAAAGCAGTGTAAACAAGCAACACACTGTAAGCAAGCTGTGTGAAGTTTTGCTCTCCAGAGATCGTAAAACGCAATCTGAGAGCTGTCCAGAATAAACTACACTGGCCATGTTCATTGTAATGAATTCACATCTCATCTCATCATTTTCCATGACAACGATAGTAGATGTTAGACAGATGAATTGACTGTTGGTTTTGTTTTTTTCAGGGCACTTATTAATACAAAGAAAAATAACACCAACCATATCTAGCACCAGAAAAACATAGTGAGACTGTCCCTTGAGATTTTCAGAACCTAAACTTTTAAAATCATTAAAATCTGTTGTAATGAACTCAAACAATGCAACCCTTTTTCCTCTGGACCTCACGCTTTCTTATTCCTTTGTGAAGCTTATTCCTGCAGATAAAAACAAAGACAGCAGTGAACTCCATCAGTGTTTCAGCACACACACAGTTAGTCTCTGAGTCCCAGTGGTGTCTGCCATTAAAGAAATCTCCCACAGAGGATACTCTGTGGGACAGAGACATTCATGGAGACATGGAAACATATGTGGACATAAATACAGAGACACTCTGCTGTAAATATTTCAGCAGTTCATTTCCCTGGGTTAGTCCCTCTAATGGATCTGTCTGAAACTTGGGTTCTGTACGACATTGTCCATATTTGATTTCGGTAAAAGCACGCTGGCGTGAGAACATACTGCAGGCTTATGCAAGAGTGTGGGTGCATACATGTGGTTGTTTCTATAGAAGTGTGTCTGTAAGTGTGTGTTATTAGTTGAATGTAGTTTTTGTGTGTTTGTTTCAGTCTGGTCTTTGCAGATTTAGATGTTCTTGCTAAAACTGAACAGAAGAGAAGAATTGTTCTTTGAGGTCGGGGAGAGATATTCTTCAAAGCACCATTTGATGTATGGAGTCTGGTTGTTTGTCTGTTTCACTGTGTGCACCTGGACATGTCAACACGTTGTCCACTGATTGAAATAATGACCCAGTCAACCTCCTGAATGTTCTCGCTCTCTCTCTCTGTCTCTCTCTCTCTCTCTCTGATTGCAGATTTGTGGAATCAGAATGACACGAACAAACACTGCAGGTCGACTCTTGACTGTATATCTGTGTGTACATGCATTTAAATGAATGCACATGTTTGTTTGTGCTTCTCTCTGACTGCATACAGGCCTAAGGAACGATATGCAAAGATTGTATTTCTATATTTAGACTGAGCGCCAGGAGACACAGAGATGTGGAGGAAAAACACTTTAGGCAAAGACTCACCCTGAAACAGAACTTACATATGTTTCTGTGAGCTGAAGCATGCTCTTTCAACCCTTTTATCTGAAAATGAGACTGCATACATGCTTCATGTGCATGAATGTTTCACTATACCTACCTATATCTATGAGAACCTACACCTACTGTGTGGTCTCAGAAGCTAGTCTTTGCATATGTCACTGATTGCATCCAGTTTATTATGAATTCAACTGAACACATTTGAAGCATGACGGGTGGCGTTGATGAAATCGTGCTTGAGCTCATGCAGGGTACATCCCATCAGGGGAACCACCGGTCTACAGTATGTGGGTGAAAGATGGAAAATCAAGCGGAAATGAAGATGAATGAACTGTGTACTAAATTGGGCCTCTGCATTTACATAACATGTATGCTCATGTCTCTGTGTGTGTGTGTGTGTGTGTGTGTGTACTGGTGAGTCATGTCTGGAGATCATGCTGTGAAGACTGACGGGTTAAAGAGGAAAGAGGAGAGTGAGATACCACAGTGGGTAGGCAACACCTCTCAGCACGCCTCGCTCACTGTACACAAGATGAGCAAATGGGTAGCCAAAGCTTTCCAAATGAGTGATCTGTGCGTGTGTGTGTGTGTGTGTGTGTGTGTGTGTGTGTGTGTGTGTGTGTGTGTGTGTGTGTGTGAGGGAGAGTCAACGTGGTATGATTTTGTCCATAATGTGTTCATGAACATCAGGATGAGGGGGCTATGAGTGTGACACTGCAAATGTCATGATCTGCAAATAGCCCAAACTGTGCCCACTCCAGATTAACTGACCTCATAACAGAGATTCAGAAACATTTAGCTGAGCAGAGGACACAGAAAGAAAACAAAAACATAGATAATGATTTTCTCTTTAATCTAACATACTCTGCTCAGTGAAATTGAATAACAGTGATTAGTTACGAATAGGGCTGTCAATCGATTAAAATATTTAGTCGGGATTAATCGCATGATTGTCCATGATTAATCACGATTAATTCTTTTGACTATTTGGCTTTATTTGACAGTGAAAGTGATAGCCATGAAAGGGGGAGAGAGAGGGGACGACATGCAGCAAAGGCCGTGAGTCAGATTTGAACCCCAGTAAGGACTCAGCCTTGGTACATAGAGCGCCCGCTATGCTTGCTCTATGCAAATATATGTATGTATTTATTATTGGAAATCAATTAACAACACAAAACAATGACAAATGTTGTCCAGAAATCCTCACAGGTACTGCATTTAGCATACAAAATATGCTCAAATCATAACATGGCAAAATCAAGCCCAACAGGCAACAACAGCTGTCAGTGTGTCAGTGTGCTGACTTGACTATGACTTGCCCCAAATGTGATTATCATAAAGTGGGCATGTCTGTAAAGGGGAGACTCGTGGGTACCCATAGAACCCATTTTCATTCACATATCTTGAGGTCAGAGGTCAAAGGACCCCTTTGAAAATGGGGTTTTCCTAATATTAGATTTAAAAATCTCAATATATCGCCTTGCTTACTGTATCGCAATATATCTCAATATATTAAATCATAACCCCTGTGTCATAATACGCAATGTATCACCAGATTCTTGCCTATACACAGCCCTACTTCCAACACTACCAGACTTTTGCAGAACGCATCCAGTGCTCCGTCTGGTGTTCAATAGCTTCAGTGAAGGTCAACCAAAACTCCAGTGTTACAATAAACTGGTTTGTTGAGTTATTTATTTGAAAGGAGAAATACTGAATAAGAAAAGATAAATGCCAGACAAAGACATTTGCCGGATAAGGTCATACATCTGCTCACTGCCTACCAACATAAGGTAACATTTGTTAAATTTATCTTGATCATAATTTGGTTTATGAATTATGGTTGTAACACTGTATGCTGTGATGCATCAGCTTGACTCAGTGGCTTTCAAGGTCAATGTTAAAGTAATCTTTACTGCTTTGCACATAAGCGATGGGATCAAGTTGTTTTTGTGTGTGTGTGTGTGTGTGTGTGTGTGTGTGTGTGTGTGTGTGTGTGAGAGGCAACAGTAACAAAACAGAAGAGTTTTGTCTTTATATCTGAGGTGTAAAATACTCTTGTTATCCAATACAGAGAGAGGTAAACGTGTTGCGTAGAAACATTCAACTTTTCCTTTCAGACGTTGTGTTTATTATACTCACCTGAGTCGACAAATGGTGAATTTTTTTTGCCACGAGAGAGAAAATGAGAGCGGGTTGAAGTAAACTGAAAGTAAATCTGCAGTGTCTGGAAAGAATAAGTGAGAGAGCACGGAAACACAATCATGACGGTATAGTGTTATTAATGTTTATGTGTGTGTGATTTCCTGATATGGATGGGAAGAGAGTGAAGGACATTGCTGCCTTTTGTTCTGTGCATCTGAATAATTAATTACTTGTATGTGTGTGTGTGTGTATACATGCTCATGTGCACGTGTCTCAGCGCCCTTCTCGAACTGTTTGGCAGTGTTTCCTAATCACGGTTGTGTCACTTAAGTAGTAAATCCCCCTGTCAATAAAAACACACATACACTGATACACGCACACTCTTCTCATTTTCTCACCTTCCACACATGCACATACATATATATACACACACCGTACTAACCTCACTGTAACATGCACACACGTGTCACACACATCATTAATTAAACATAACACAAACAGACCTATTGGGATTTGCGGGGTGGAGTGGGGAAAAAGCGGTGAGCTTCTGCGCCCAATTAGAAGCATAAAATGCAGCATGTCATAGATTACACAAACAGGATTGCTCACCCACAGTGGCATCATCAATATGGAGGAGTCCAATTCTCATCTGTCTTGGTGCCCGTTGACAGCATTTCAAACAGTGAGGAGAAGAATTATGTCCATGAAATGAGATCAGTGTGGAAGCATCATGAAAAAATGAAGTAGTAGTATTTTAATCTCTGTAGCCTCGAAGGTCTGCTTTGCATATCATGATTTAGCAATATTTTAGTTTAATGCAGGGATGTCTAAATGTGAGATTGAGTCAATCCACTGAGATGCACCAGTGGGGATTGAATTGATTTGCATTCAGAAGCCTCACTTCCTTTTTGATTCAACGTAATCCTTTTCTTCCCTCTTTGGTTGCGAATAAAATGCAGCTCAGGATTGTGAATAGACCTAGATACATTCATTTCATCTCAATCCGTTGCCACAGAGAGGTGATGTTTACATCCCAGCAGATACATGTTTATCTCCTGTAAACATATCTATTCATCACACGACTTTATTCATAACAGTTTGACAGATGAGTGTCCTCAGAGTGGAGGTGGTGCTGCATATCTCATCAGTGTGTGTGTGTGTGTGTGTGTGTGTGTGTGTGTGTGTGCCTTCATAAAGGGTAATCACGTGTTCACGCCCAGATAGCGGGCCTCCCCTCTCTTCTATCACCGTGAACTTGATGGGACAGACTCCGACCGGCTATATAATGTCTGTAAAGCCTGAGCCAGCAGGAAGCAAGTAGTTTAAATAGCTTTGTGTGTGCAGCTGTGCGTGGAGACGCAGAAAGGGAATGTGTGTATATGTGTTGAGTGCCCAGAGGCTCAGATAGGAGAGAAAGAAGATTGTAATTCCTCCGGGTTTCTGCTACTAGAAAAAGACACCAAACACACCCCAGGCTCATTGGCTTCAAGTAGATATTTCACTTTGGTACGAATTCACAGATACCTCTGTGTTGTTGTTCTTCTGTATGCTGCTGTCAGTACCAGCCACTGCTGTCAGCATAACTTAATCTCATTTGAAAAAATCATTCTAGTAAATGAACTGTAGAAAAAAACATTGATTTTAAAAACAGATTTTGTTTCAAGTGATTTATGTTTAAAGTAATAGTTGTACTTTTTGTGATATATTTTGCTCTCCTGATTTTTTTTTTGTTGCAATTTGCGATCAATAGATATTGTTTTTGTCATGAATGCACATGAAATACACAGAACACGAATATTATGCAGCGAAAAAGCGATGGAACGAGGTGGATTTTCTGAGCTTTCGCAACGTGAATAAAGGCAACCAATCATGTTGTGCGGAAACGGTTAAGTTTTGAAAAATCTTTTAGTGTGGGCCAGCTTTCAGCTGTTAGCTGCCCAAGCCACCGGTTGCTAGGAGCTGTTATCTTAATGTTTTTCACATCAATGGAAAGAGTTGTTCTTTCTATAAATCAACTTTAAACAAACTGTAGACCTACAGTTGCGTTGATCTCATCCATCCATCCATGCTTATCGACGTTTTTCTCTGTCGCAATTTTTATGGGTCTGACAGAGGAAGACAACCTCCACTTTCCCAATCCCGTCTACAAATCTCTCATTAGCTCAGTTGTTTTTCCCAGCAGGAAAAACAGTTGTGAATGAGCACAACACAACTGGCCAACTGAAATGACTGAAAGTCAAGGATTCATGTGGCCGGGAACCAGGCCTGGAAAAAAGCTTGCTAATAATCGCAGATCAGATCCCAAAAGATGCCTGGCTAGTAGACTTCTTAGGACTGATACCTTCTATGAGGGAGTTTCTGACATTGTTCTACTGTGGCTGACCTGACCTGACTTGACCTGACCTGAGCTAATGTGAGGCGGAGGTGGTATACGCATAGCTATGTGGGTCTTCCTGTAAATATTACTGCTGACCGATCAGACCTCGGCTTGCTAAACGGTCCATTAAGGATGTGATGGCCACTACCTTCACACCACATTATGTTTATAAGCCCTTGAAAGAAGCAACTACAGTAACAACAGCCAACAGATACTGTACAATTATATACACACATACACAGAACATTTTGGCAGCACAATAGAAGGATTTCAAAATGGGCCTCTCCTCCTTGCAACAGCTTACCACCTAATTTCTCACAATGTGAAGCCTTAAATACTTTATTTGCATAACTCTGCCTCAATGCTAAGCGCTCCCATGTGTGTGATTCCTTTTCTGTAACACATAAAAACAGGCTTGATACTTGACGCAAGAGGTTGAAAGGGTCAAACGATGCGGTTTGCCGGAAATGAGTAAATGACATTTGTAGTCAATAGGCAGCTGCATTGTTTCCAAATCCTCATTCCAACAGAAACCTGCTCTTGCAGTCGCTTGAGCAGATTAGACATGCTTTGTGGTGGCAGAGAAACAAGGGATTTACAAAAAAAAGAAAAATCCAAATCTCTATGTGAGGGAAGAAAAATGAGTGCCATAATGAGCACTAATATATTAGTAAAAAAAAAATGTCATTACAGTTAGTCACAGTCTCTCTAAATTCAACTCAAGACTGGAAAATTAAGTGCAAAATCTACAAAGGGAGCAAATATTTCCATATCTGTTTTAGAAAGGCTTTGGTTTCTTTTGGATTGAAATGGCACACAACTCTTGTGCTTGGATTAAAGTAGAAATTCATTACATGAGTAAAGCTCTTTAGTCAGAAATAGAATTCAACAATAATTGAGACTGTCCTCCCAAGAGAAATGACAGCATTTCAGCAAATCCTCCAAAGCGACATATGTTTACGTTCAAGTGATAAAGCCCTCTAGTGGCCGAATGAATCATGACTTGTCAGCCCGGTCACACGAAAAGGCGTGTGAATGACATGATAGTACGCAAGGCAAAAGCATGCAATCTTCATAAATATGCTACGCTCAGAGCTAGTGACGTAGAATAAAAAAGGAGAAAGACTGCTTATAGTGGGTGGGAGATGGATGGGTCCAACAAACACAGGACCTTCAAACAGGAGACCTACTTAGACGTACTTAGTTAACGTACTTATTTCAAACTCAACCATGAAGTTTTTTTCCTAAACCTAACTAAGTGGTTTTGTTCCCTAAACCTAACTGTGGACGTTACCGTAGTTTAGTTACATGCTGTACAAATGACACGCGGAGAGCCTAAAATGCATGGTCGTGTCTAGAAGGTAACCCTCAAATTAGGAAAACTTGCAAAAACGGTTGTGAGACTCGCTGCCCGACAACCCATCCTAACCTTATCCATTTAAGGTTTATGCCTAACCTTAACTATTCGAGTTAAATGCTTAACCTTAACCATCTCACAAGAGTTTCACAATTTGCGTGTTACCTTCTAGACACGATCAAAATGTGCCCTCATGACACGTGGAACGTCCTCCACGCCTTCCTGTGAGTTTGGGTTGGACTTGTTCGTCAGGAGCAAAGGAGGAAGTGCTTAAAAATGTCGTGCTTAAAAATTGGAGACCGGTGTTTGTTTCCTATTTCCTACCGACAGTCGATGTTGTTTTATTTTAACCACGACTTTCCACGTGGTTATTATTGTTACCATGCCAAAGTCTATTTTTGTGCCTAAACCTAAGCCTAAAACCAAACTTTAACTATCGTTGTCACATCATAAAACTATTTTTCCAACAGTGATTTGTAATGGTTTTGGAAGGCACTGATAAACTGTTGATGGTAGCGGCAGATCTGAAAACGCTTATATGTGTCGTTCTGGAGGGCACGGACAAACCTTGAATTTTGCTGTTTAATTTGAAGGACTCTGAGAAATTTGTACTCTTGCTTGTGGCAGAAAATCAATAAAGATTTTCTTTTGAATGGTTTGAGGATCAAAAACTCAAGGACGTGTAACATGCAATTCCATTTTGATTATTTTAGTTCGATTTTTGTCCAGCTGTATTTTGACAGTAGATTAAGCGTTTAACTGCGTGCATAGAAAAACTGAACTGCAACCTCTCTGGTCAGTAAATGTGAGCTCCAGTGGATTATATGACACAAATGTCATAAACTATATGTATTTGACAGTAAAAATCCTCTTTTTTTAAGCCTTGGGAAAATTACGGTCAATGTTTCACTAATGCTGTCGCTCAGAAATCTCTCAGGCTTAATGAACAGGGACAGACTGGAGACAACATATGGGGAGTAATCGCATACAACATGACCTGGTGACACAGTGACACACACACACACACACACACACACACACACACACACACACACACACACACACACACAAATGTATTATAGAGAACTTCCATATGTGAGAACGGGCAATGACAGAGCATAATATATGAACTCACAAGAGAGTAATATCGCCTTTTTTCCGCATTATTCTTCCTCAGCACATTCTTAAAGCACAGATGATTTACTGCAACATGGGAAAACAGTAGGTTATGGGAATTCACTGAGCTCATGTTGCTGAAAAGCTACTAATCATACTGTTCACATTGTGCTCCCAATCATCAGACGAGAGCTCCACATCACCCTCATATAAGGCAAAGGCCCCATTTTTCACCACAATATTGACTAAATCTCTGGGGACAAAGTGGAGCAATGTCTGTTATTTGACGGATAAATGTTCATACAATATTTCATCAAATGCAGTGGCCTCATTCCCATGGAGACGAGTGCTTCAATAAATCTTTCAATTTCATCTCTTCGTGTTCAGGAGAGAGAAGTGGGCATGTTTAGCCTATAAGGCAATGCCAGTAACAAAATGCACACATTTCACTGTCATTTGGGATTCTACCGCTGGGGGGCACAAACATCAGAAATCCTACACATCATGATGGCTTCAAAGGTGCAATGTGTAAAATCTGGTCAGAATTTCAGTTTAAAACATTACAAAAAATGAACTAGACTAGCAAGAGAGACTCACAGCTGTCAATCATGACGTCTCAGCCCCTTTTTATAGCATCAAATAAAAAAAATTAACACTTGAACATACATCAGCGTGGTAAGAACTACTTAAAACGACAGAAAGCATCTTTGAGAAAAATGTATTTAACGTGTACTGTGACTTTTTAGTTTGGCCCATGTCCCATCCGCTAACAAAGAGAAGACGGGCTTTATGACCTATACTGCAGCCAACCACCAGGGGGCGATCCAGATGTTTTGGCTTCACTTTTGAGGAGCTGTCATGTTGTCCATCTTTATAAACAGTCTATGGTTTAAACTCTGACCACAAGCATGATGACAGCTGTGTGGGCTGGTGTGGTGTTAAACCAAAAGTACTCCCAATGTATGTGTATAAATGTAATGTTGCACCCAGATGTGATGCAATGTTGCAGGGTTTATAGGGCCAATAAAACAGATATTAAAGCTGCAGCGGGTAAAAAAAGTTATTTTTATAAAATGGTCACTATATCCTGACAGTAGTGCATGAGACAGGTAATCTGAAAAAAAAATAATGTTCCTCTGTGTTCTCCGGTGCTCCTAATGGCATCTGCAAGATTTCACAGACCGGAGGAAAACAACCAATCAGAGACGAGCTGGAGAATGCCGTCTCTGAGCAGCTGTCAATCACTCGAGAACTCCGATCAAACGATCGAACTAGGCAGTTACTGTAATGCCTATTTCTCGCCTCAAATGTTTTCAGAAACATCTTGTAGTGTACTGTTTAACTGTAAAATGAGAAAGTTTGTGACCCGGCAGCCATGTTGACATCAGTTGAAGAAATACCAAGAACTGCCCACCAGCCAGAGCACAGCCAATAGGAACGCTCTCTCTCTCTGAAATGACCTGTGATTGGTCAAAGTCTCCTGATTTTTTTAAAGCCTGAAAACAGAGCCATGAGGAGGTGCAGAAGTTTAATTATCTCTCAGAACACTTGAATTACAATATGCTGAAACGTTATTATAGAATTTTTGCCTAATGATGCCAAATAAATACTGCCTACTGCCACTTTAATTATAAAAAAAAATGTGTTTGTGTGTTCCTTTAAATTATGACAATGCTTTATTTCTTAATTTATTTAGCTGAAAAACATCTTTGTTGTCTGCTGTTGAGTTTACAGTTGTATAAATGTTAATATTTAAACTATTACATTATACAATAATGTTATTAAAATGATCAGGCTACTAAGGTTATTATTAGTAGCCTATACACAATGTTTACAGTCCAAACCATCTTTGCTAATAATCATAATGATTATAAGATGAAATGCCTCTTCATGGTCTCTTACAGCTGTTTTCCTTCAGTAATTGACTGCTGGCTGGTCCCAGAGCAGACTCACAGCTCTGATCTCCCTCTGCCTCTCAATTGGTCCACACACTCTCCTAGCTGAGAGGGAGGAGGAGGAGGAGGAGGAGGAGAGATGAGGATGAGGGATGGTCGGAGGGGATCACTGAGTTTCAGATGTATTTGATACGAGAAAGCCTTCAACAACCCCCTCTAAAACACAAGCAGCTCGGTCCTGTGAGGAAGCTGAATGGTGAAACAACGATATACAACTGGATAACAAACAGGAATCAGCTTCATTAACGCGACACTTTGTGTTACAATTTTTGTTTTAATCTCGGAAAAAAGTGGACCTTTGATCATGTGAATGCCAAAAAAACAACGAGTGGATATCCTGCTGGTTGGAGGGCAGCTGACTGTGGAGTAAAAACACCAACAGAGGATGGAGAAAAGACGCGCTAATCCGGAATAAAACAGTGTCTTGTGTTTTTGGGGATTCATGGTGACAGTTGCTCTCTTCAGTCCGAAAACAACTCGCACAAGGCGTCGGGATTCCCTTTGTTTCCACGTGTGTGGATGAGCTGTGGAGAAGGTAAGCAAGAAGCTTTTTAGATTCTTTATTTCTTTATTATACGAGCTTGTATTTCGATCCTAAACGCAACAGTGAAGAAAAAAAGGACTGAATGAAAATGTGATTTTTGGAGATGTGGATGTTAGATCTCAGCTGGCTTTGTTTGGCTCCTGTCATCTTTAAGTTCACCCTTTAACCCCAGCTGGTCACCCTTTCTTTTATTCATATTAGCAGGCAATATTCCTGTCATATTCATACAGGCAAATATATATATAATGCATGTCTTTAAGATATTCCATAAAATACCATTTAATGTCATTAATGTGCCTTCATCGGGTAGGTTATATAACCTTTCATTTTTAATTGGATGATGGTACAGAATATCCTTATTTTTGTGCTCTAAGAAATAACAGTATACACCTCCCCATCAACATTAGTGCCATTGGTTTAAATTAGACACATTTCATGAGTTATTAAAGCTGCAGTAAGTAGAAATGGAGCAAATATGATTAGAACAAGATATTTTTTATAAAATGGTCACTATATCCTGACAGTAGTGCATGAGACAGGTAATCTGAAAAAAAAAATCATGTGTTCAGCGTTGCGTAGTTTGACCGTTTGATCAGAGTTTCTGAGTGATTGACAGCTGCCTCCGTTGAATGAGCCAACAGGAACGCTCTCTCTCTGAAATGACCTGTGATTGGTCAAAGACTCCCGTCACGGGCTAGATTTTTTTAAAGCCTGAAAACAGTCAAGAGGAGGTCCAGAAGTCTAGTTATCTCTCAGAACACTTGAATTACAATATGCTGAAAGGTTATTATGGAATTTTTGCCCAATGATGCCAAAAATATTCAGCCTATGCAGGTTTAATGTCATCCGCAACTGCCTCAATACCTTGCAGGAAAGTGCTCATTAGTCTCAGGAGGAGACACACTGGCCATGTGGATGCTGCCTCAAACAGTGTTGGCTTGACCCGCTTTATTAACTGAAAAAGGTGCGTCCATCACAACCCCAGCTACAGTTTCTTGCTGTCCAGTTTCAACCTTTGAACCCTGTAGTGACTGAACGGATTTCTCCAATTTTACAAGATGATTCGATTTCTATTTTCCCAAATTTACAGCTGTCAAAACGTCTGCCCGTCTGTCACTGAGCTTGGCAACTTGGTTTCCAGTCTTGCAGAGAACAGCAGCTTCTCTGTTACGCTGTTCTTGGTCCTGACTGACAGAGACTTTTTCAGATCTTATGACAGACTGTGCAGACAGATTGGTCTTGGCCTGTGTCTGCTGAGGCGGTAGTCTTGTATAATCACATAAATAGCTTTTTTTTTCAAAAACTGCAAATTAGAGCTTGTTTACGTATTCAGATCATGAACTGAAATGCAAATTTTGTACAGTGGGATTTCCTCGCAGGTCGGGAAGGCAGTGCGGGGACTCCCAGTTGCGACAGATTCAAACCAGCAGGATATCCTGCTTTGTGAAGGGAACTGTGAACAAACACACAAATCAATCTGCTGACGGGCTAGCTGGCAGACTCCAGCAGCTGACACCTCACGCCTTTATACCCCTGATCATACACCTTTCACATGTCCTGATATTCTCTCCACGCTTCCCTGCTCGCCTTCGACAGCTCTACTTTAAATCCTCCAGCTCTTCTCACATGTTTCCACATCTTCAGTCTTTAACTTTTTCTTTGTCTCACTGTCATTCTCCTCACTGGACGGGAGAGCTATGTGACATTATTCCTCCATACCTTAAACGTCATGTTTAAACCCATTTGATCCGTGAGCTTTTAGTGCAGAGGCACAAGTATAGTCAGTCCCACAGCACGTGAGCAATCACACACTATACTGACTGTCAAGATTGACTTGTGTTATTTACTAATATTTAATTGGTGCCATTATGGGGCTGGAATTGGTTACACTGACCCACTTTGAGATTGTAATTGAACACTAGAATGAGGGTGCTTTGATTGCATTAAAAGTGTGTGTGAGGTGTTGATGTGGTTTACACAGTGGGATATGCGTGCACATTAAACCTTTTGGATATTCATTACAGTAATTGTACATTCAGTGATTTAGCACTCTGCGTGCATGCCAACCAATTAGAATCATGTACTGTACATTCACCCAGTAAGTGGGCACATTGTAACATCACTGCTATTGTTCAGAAATCTCATAAAAAAAATATATAAAAATCAGGCTTTCAGACACCGATGAAAACCTGCCGGTGCCTCCTTCTGTCATGTTTTATTCATTTATCGATTATTTTAAAGAGAGTGGGCCAATACACTCACCTCTTTGTAGTTTTATTGTGCAGATGGTGAGAGAGACACAGCAGCTCTAACAGGATTCAACCCAGAGTAAGTCAGTGAGTGCACACATATAGAAACTCCCAATTCCCAATTCCGTGTGTCATGAGAACGCCTCTTTTGCGTGTCATTTTTACGTCATGCAACAAATCTACGGTAGAAGCCACAGTTAGGCAACAAAACCACCTAGTAAGGTTTAGGAAAAACATCATGGTTGGGATTAAAATAAGTACGTAAACTAAGTAAAATACGTACGGAAACAATGTAGCAGAAGTGCGGAAACACATCACTAACGTAACTTAAAAAATAATAAACACTGGTCTCCTGTTTGAAAGTCCTGTGTTTGTTGGACCCATCCACCTCCCCTGCCCGAGCCTGTCATAAGCAGTCTTTCTCACTTTTTATTCTACATCACTAGCTCTGAGCGTAGCATATTCACACGGATGCTTTTATTGCAGTCAGTACAGACTACATGGCGTACAAATGACACGCCAAAAGCAAGAACGGTGTTCTTATTGCCAATAAATGACTTAACGTGTTATTCATATGCCATTTAGTTCGACCAGGCTGCATCTCCGGAGGTAACTGTTTGATTACCTCTGGGCACTACAGTCTAGTTCCTACTGGAACTAGCTGATCTCTTCCTGCCATGAATCACGCTTTATACAGAAACAGGAGTCAGTAAACCTCTCAAAGTCAGACTACACCTTCTGAGCTCCCTTTTTGTTATGTCTGAGAAGTGCTTCAACTGGACAGATCCATCTCAGAAAAATTGTTGAGTGCTTATGCGTCTCAACGGATCTTGAAACTCCTAAACCCTGCAAACTGCTACTTCAACTAATGTAGGTGTTGCTCTTTCAACCACATGGCCTAGTTCTCTTTTTATTGTTATTTTGTGGGGCATTTGAAGCTATTATTGGAGAGCTGACGATGGAGAGATGACAGGAAATGAGGGGAGCGAGAGATGAGGAATGACATGCAGCAATGGTCCTCGACTGGACGAGATTTCAGGCGTAGGAAGAAGGGTCAGTCATTTATCGCACATCCTACTCAAAACGATTTATCTGCTGCTCATCAGACTACAATGAAAGGAGTGAAATCGTGGGCTGCATCCACTGCAAGGTTAATATATAGGATTTTGCATGGTGGCTTCTTATACAGGGAGGATTCATACTTTTTAGCATCACCTTACTAGTTCACACAGCTTTTACACTTTCACACCTGGTAGCTGCACAATGTTGTGACATTGTACTCGATGAAGATTTGCTGACTGCCTGTGTTCTTTATCGACAGCAACTTGCTTCACAGCTGCACGTTTTTACACTTTGAACTGCCCACTGTCCAGTAGGCTACCACCAATCCTTTCATACATTATATATTCTTCTCTGTACTTATTAAATACCATGATCCACATCACATTTTTTCTTTCAATCTGTTTATTTTGTTTTTGCAGGTAAATAAGGACTAGTTGAAGCCAATTTATGTGTTATCTAAAACCCATTTATGCTGTTGTTGTTTTTTGAGTGACGCCATCCCTATATTTGTCCTGGCTTTTTTTTAGAAGTTGGTTAAATACACTTGGCAGATCCCCCAGACAGAAGATGCATCTGTTAAAATATCCCTCACTCAAAGAGCCGTTTGAAAAATTAAATGAAACAGGCGAATGTGGGGCATGCCAACAACCGATTGCCCCTGTTTTGGGGAGTTTACAGTGTGAAAATATTAGACTTGTTTATGTGTACACAAATCTGCGATGGCTTGTGTCTTGTAACCATAATATACTTCTGTGTAGTAGTAAGCTAGGCAAAGTTTTATACATGAGGCCCCAGGAGAGAGTGTTTCTGTTAATATCCTCTCTGCGTACATTGTGTGTAACGTGTGAGCTGTTGATGCTTAATACTCATGATGCATGTGCCGAATGGCCTTGAGGTTTTGTTAGGTAGAATCAGTGTTAGCAGTTAACCCTTTACTCTCTTCCCAGTTCACATTTTTGCTCAGCTAAATATTGTGAGCTCAATTTTTGCAGACTGAAGTCAATAAAAACCGGGAGTGATGAAAGCAAGGTTTATCTAGATACAGTTGGTGTAGATGGGAAATTGGTAGAGCTGGGCATACAGTAAGCGCAAGAAATATAAATAATGATGAAAGTGATAAATAAAAAGAATTATTAGGGCTGCAACTAACAATTATTTTCATTGTCAATTAATCTGTTGATTATTTTCTTGATTAATTGGTGGTCTATAAAATGTCAGAACATGGTGAAAAATGCTGGTTATCAACTGATTAACTGATTATCAAAATAGTTGGAGATTAATCAAATAGATAGAATTTGCTAGTTGACAACTAATCAATTAATGGATTAGTCGTTGCAGCTCTAAAAATGATAAGAAATTATATAACTGGCAATGTTATATTTCACTCATTCGGTTGTCTGTTTAGCTGTCAAACACATTTACCATAAAATATAATGGGAAATTTAAAGGAACCGTGTATTACATTGAATGCAATTGACACAGACCCTCAGCTAGTCACTTTCTAGGTGGTTCAAACTGGCTCGTCTGCTGCCTTACACATATACAGTATGTTGTTTTTTTATGGTAGTTAATAGTTCCCACTTTTGGTGAATTTGGAAGATGTCATCCTCACGAGTTTCCAGATTCATTCCAGATATGAAATTGTAGTTTAACAGACCTATTCTTCTTGTAGCGTCCATTTATAAATCTCCAGATCCGTCCAGCCATCATTGTATCATCTTCACTGAACCTTTTTAAGTGGGCTTTCACTTGTCTGGTCGATGGAGACATGGCAGGATAATGCCCACAGCTCTATAGCTAAGCCAAATGGAATTGATATATAATGGTGGATATACGCAGAAGGAGCAGAGACAGCCTTTTCAGCCCATGCATCAGTATGAGATTAAATTTACAAAAAAAATGTAGAGTAAGAGGTTGCCAGCCAACTATAATTACAACAGTGACAGTAAGAGCACATTTCATGATAATTGGGTTTTTGTTGTCAAGTAAGGAGCGGAAAGAAGTATTCCCATTCATCATTAACCTGTCAGTGCAACATCGGCACACTTTTATTCTCACTTTAAAATATTTATACCTGGGAAGATATTATTTTCATAATCCATGAGTATAGGTACGCTGCTTGCATGCTTGGAAGCAAGACTCGCAGTGCATATTAAGTACTTAGACATTTTCCGTCAGGTGCAAGCTGAATGTTACAGAGCCTACCGAGCTGAGACAAAAATATCTATTAACTAATAGCCAAATTCAGAGTTATTTTAATGAGCGTGCATCAGTCCCACGGGAGTGTCAGGGGTTAACTCCCGAGGGAGTAACGTTATTGACTCCGGTCCAAGCAAGAAAAGTTAACACAGTGGTTTGTCCGTTCTGGGCTGCTATAGAAACATGGCAGCCGGCTCCGTGACGAGAGGACCCGCTCTCTATGTAGATATAAACGGCTCATTCTAAGGTAACAAAACCACAACGATTCTTATGTTCAGGTGATTATACACTAAAGAAAACATACTTATTAATATTATATTCCATTTCTGCCAATAGATCCCCTTAAATACTACACACTGGTCCTTTAAGGACCTCTTCTCCATGTTTGCTTAAAAGCTAAAAAGTTGTTTCTTGACCTTGGAAACAGTTATTGAGGAAAACAACATCACCTCAAGATCCATTAACTGACTGTTCTAGGTTTCGATCAAATAATGTGTCCGTGGTCAGCAGATGAAGATTACCCAGTATTGGTGTCAGGCCCACTGTGTCTGTCTGAGGCTGATCAGGGATGTGCTGGATCTCATTTCATGCTGTATAATTTTTAGGAGAGAATTTGACTCGACTACCTGAACGAGGCCATGCTAAACTCCACAACCTCTATTCAACACAACGACCAAAAAGTGGGAAAAAAAAGACAGACTTTCTAAAAGTGTTCAAGGAAATGTGTCATACTTTGACCCATTTAAAAGACTGCAGGTGTGAGATGCCTGCTTTATTGTACCATCCAAACGCTGCTCACTAGCCCTTCTAATGTTATTGTAGGTCACTTCATTTTTAGCATTCATTATGAATTCGATTAATTTTTTTGTCTCACTTTCCCGTCAGTCTCTCTGCTCTTCTCTGTTTCTCTCTTTGACTCTGACAGACAGACTTAATATGAATATAACAAACAAACGTGAATGATCCTGGTTATTAATTTAATCAGTGAATAAACAAAGGGACGCCCTCTCCCTCCTCTCATTCATTGACTCTACTGTCACAAAGCTTGGGCTGACAGAGATGAGGAGATGAGCGAGATAATTGAGCGTAATTAACATGCCAAGCAGTCAGCTCATGTCTTCATGTTCAAGAGAAGCAGAAGCTAAAACTGATGATTATATTGAGGGATTGGGATTGGTTTTCTGTGTGAGAGACACTGGTGGGTGACATAATGCAGAAACATTTTGGGTAAACGGATCGTTCACATCAAATATTAAGCATTGCCTCTTTAAAAATGTAGTTTTGCTGTAAAGTGTATTAGACAGCAACAAAGTACACACACCTAGACTAAAAACAACAGAACAAACCGATTACTTTTCAAACCAGGCCACATTTATCTTCTCTGAAACTTTTCCCCATTTTATTTTCAGTATGACCTCTAGTTTTATCCTCCTAACATCTCTGGATTGATTCATTTCTATGTGTACTATAGGTGCACCAGCACTCTGTGTTTGCTCTTTCCAAACAAAGTATAATCTAAGGCAGAACGAATACAATCTAAGGTGCTGAAGGGGCACAGTGCTTCATCTTGTTCTGGACCTATTATGCTTTTGTGCTTTTTCCCTTTCCTTTAGTGTGTTATTTAGTTTTTTTGAGCATGTAAAAGGTCTGCAAAGGTCCAAAGTCCACGCCACAGGGAGTGATGGTATATGTCCACAGGGGCGTTTTTCATCGCGGGGGATCGCCTCGCTTCCCATTATTGGACGCTTGATGGGCTGCCACTGGACACAAGACACTCTGCACCTGATTAGACGAACGCTTTCCCTTGTGGGCTGTTGCTCCCAGCTTTCAAACCGGAACCAACATGGCACCTCATTTGGAAACTTTCTTGTCTTATATCACAAAAATAATTTATATGTTTAATGTATAATGTTTCTGAAAACATTTTATGTGAGAAATAAGGCATGCAGTTGCTGAATCAGTCTTTATTTTGAATCGACAACGCTTAGTTTAAAAGATTCTCGGGAGTTTCCAGTGGCGGCGAGTCACGTCGGACGGCCATGATTTGCATAAGTAGCCTAGACCTCAACTTTATGCAAATGAGGGGCGGCCAACGTGGCGCCTCATCTCTTGAATCGCGCCGTCACGCTACCAGAATGCATTGCACGGCTGCTTACATAGACAATGAATGGGAAGCGTGGAAAGGACAAAGCCTGTGGACATGTACCATCACTCTCCCCCACAGAAACACTGCTCCTGAACTGCCTGAAAAGCCTCGTCTTGCCCTTTCTTCCGTAACGTGGTGATGTCACCAAGTAACACAGTTGCATAATACCTGCTTAGTGGCTAGTTTGCCCTGCCCTCAAACAAAGCTAGTTAGAGTGGAGCTGGAGCGCAGTCTGAAGAGTTTGGTTCAGTTGACCAATCACAACACAGTGGGCCAGCTGACCAATCAGAGCAGACTGGGCTTTTCGTTTCAGACAGAGGGTGAAAAGAGGTACTGCAGCATAGCCATAACGCTTTTTTTTAACATTAGAGCATGTAAACATGTTCTAATATAAGTATGCACCTGAAAATGAGCATAATAACAGGTCTACAGCCATGCTAGCGGCTCTGTGAGGCTGTACTGAGGTGCTTTGAGCGAAATCCTAACATCAGCATTCTAACGTGCTCACACTGAAAATGCTGAACATGTCGAGCTTCAGCAAGTTTAACATTAAACATATGAGTTTGCTGATTCACACTAAACACAAAGTACAGCTGAGGTTGATGGGAATGCAATTCGTTTTTCATCATAAACAAAAGTTTTAACCTGACATTTAGACCTATTACTGGCACTAGAGGAAGAAGTCAGGGGATCATAAAAGTCAGTCTGCTTCTTCCTCTGATTACGAACGCCTGCACAACATTTCATGGCAATACATATGGTGCCTTCAAATGGGGTCGTGTTTACGAGTTGAACCCATATGAATGCCTCCTTCATGTCGTAAAATGCTGATATTCCCCACGACCTCATCTTTTTCCTCTGTCATTATGCCTTTGCATTTCCTGCATTATGTTACCCACTTGCTAGCTTGCTAATTTTTTTGCCTCTGGTGGCTTCTAGACGCCAACGGTAACAATAATATTGCCGTTGACAGACTGACCAATGGCTTCATTCCATTCAGGCATGCTACTGGCCCCGGTGTTGTGTGTACCGGCTCGAACAGAACCATCATTATGTTATTAATTACACCTGTTGGTTTTTCATGAATAGTCAAATTATGTTTGTGTCAAGACGATCCTCAGTGCATTTAGGGAGGAATAATCTATGTGACCTGGGAGCCAATCAATATCCTCTCTTTGCTAGATGTAATACCTCAGCAATCAATACTCTGGTGAATTGCAGCAGATAATGACAGCCTCCAAGAAGTCAACAGTTTATCACCCTTCCAGACTGACACATTGATGTTTGTTGTTATCTGAACATGCTGCAGGCCGACCCTGCTCGTCTTTCGTGTGAGAGGGTGAACACGCAGGTCTATAATCACTATAGGATTAATATAAAGTTACTATGGGGTCACAGTAGGGTTACTATAGACTTATTGTAGGATATCCCTCTCAATATTCAAGCCTACCCAATCATAATTCTGCTCAGTCTTTCTGTATATTTGCTCTGTTGTAATTTTGTTGAGCAGTGATGTGTATAGAATTACAGCTGAGGATTTGTCGTGAATAGTGGGATTAACCCATGACATCAGTCTGGTTATGATGATTGGGTCAAACATGGGTTGATCCCATGTACATAGTCCCACGTCAAACGGATTGTGTGTGAAAATGGTATACAGTATTACTTAAGTAAGGATGTGTGTAGAGAGAGAAATGGTGCAGTGAATGTACAAACATTTATGCTTGGCTGTATTAAAAGTCATTACTTTTAATTTTGGTTCATTTGGGTGTCTGTTGCATAATTTCAATCAAGCCATCAAACTGTATTTCTTTCACTCATGTTAGTGCAGGTCAAGACAATCTAGTAAACAAAGGTGAATAAAAAAAAATGAAGATAAAAATAAAATACAGTAAAAACAATCAGAAGATGAAAAACAATAAAAGCAAAACCACATTAAAATCAATAGTCACTGTTTATTGCCGAATGAGTGATTGAGCCTGTAATGGCCCACTGATGAAAGCCTGTTTCTATGGCGACATTCCCGGGAAAGGCGACACTATTTTGGATCTCTGGGAAAGGAGATCTCATAGACTTCTATTCAATCCAACTTCTTTTTGCAACCAGAGGAGTCGCCCCCTGCTGGCTATTAGAAAGAATGCAAGTTTAATGCACTTCTGTTATTGGCTTCACTTTACTGAGCCGGAGGTTGCCCACTGATTGTAACTTGATTGTAACTTTTTCTTGATGTGGTTAACTACTGCACCTTAATAAGAGAGCCACGGCGATACTGTCAGACATTTATGTCTCTTCTCCCAACAAACACACACTCCTGTTTCTCAGAATATCTTCCCTTTCTCTCCCCCTCCACTTTTCCTCTTGTTTTTTTAAATAGTGAACACAGTTGTTATAAAGTCTCTACTCAGTAGAGTGTTTATTCTCTCCAGTACATGCTCAACAGGAGGGCGCTCCTCGCTCCTCCTTCATTATAATGACACTGCTTGAGGGAGCGAATAAATGAGGGGCACTAATCAAGTTTTTTAATTGTCTCACCAAGAACTCAAGTAAGGGGTTGCTGGGATGGTTGAAACATGGCTGTGTTTGTGTGTATGAAATGACAACATTGACGTCAAGGGAGAAGAGAGCGACTGAAAGAGAAACACAGAGAAAAAAAGAGACTTTGCTCATTACGGAGCTCCTTGAGCGCCAATTTTCTGTCTGCGATCACACTGATGATCTCCGTTAGGAGGAAAGTGTAATCCCCAGACAGAGTGGACTGGAGCCTGAAGATAAACTGGTGTAGTTGGGAAGTTTCAGATGGTTCAGGACCTCGAATTTGCATGAGGGGAGTTTAGAAATGTATCTTAAAGAAAAAAAAATGATTTAAAGTCAAACGTTATGTTGCTGAAATAAATAATGTGCACATAAAGATACATAGTTCACTTTTTGAGGGTTAGTCCTGAATTACAAGGTGACCACGGTTGTAAAAACGTTGGAGCAATGAATCTATTTCCACTGCTCTTCTTACTCTCGCTCTGTGATTTTTCTCCTCTATACTATGTGGGAGGCTTTCAGAGACTGTAGGCTGCAGAATGATGTGATAACATAGTTTCACATACATCCCTTCACAATAAATCATCTTCATTGTGTCCCGAATTCTTGCTCTAGAAAAAAAAGAAAAATAATTCTTTGTCTTTGTAGTTGGGCAGAATTTGTAATAAAAACTTGAATGACCTGTTTAATACTCTCATTTGTTCGAGCACAGGTTGTGATGTTGCTAAGTTGTGTGTGTAGCTGAAGGGAATGATGTTTAACTCAACGAGATGCAAGTGGTGCTATATTTGTTGTGGCCATCTGAAATAAAAACACATACTTTATAATATGAACGATGTATTTGTATTGTTTAATTGATCAATGTTTCAATGGAGAATACAATGATTGCCACTGTGATAACTGGATAGAAAAACACACTTGTGTTTGTATCTATGGCTATTTGAGAGTAACAGTTCACCTGAGCTGCATATCTTCTGCCTGAGAAGTCTAAATGACAATTCTGATCTGAAGCTCTTATCAGTAGGACAACGTCATTTATCAGTGCCTTCCAAAACTGCCTTCCTATGGTTAAGGTTTGGTTAGGTTTAGAAACAAAAAAGACCAACCAAATGTTGGTTGCAGCAGTATTTACTACTCAACAGCTAAACACAAGATTTCAGTGGTCGACAGTGCTTGGCTGTGGCCACAAAAGTCTCTGCAGCTAGGGTCAAGTTCAACAAATCTGACCTTTCAGCACACCCCCCTTCCGCTCGGCGCACTGCGGACATCCACCACATCCCCATATGGAGGAGGTCCACGCAAAAGCTGTTTTTTCCACCAAATATGCTTTTAAAATCCAGAGTTTTATTGACCCAACTATCTACCCCGACCTCGTACCTTTGTTGCTATACAATAACCCCACCAGACCTTCTATTCTGCTCCCTTCATAACTACTACGGCCACTAGAGGGCTTTGTTACTTGAAGGTAAATATGGGAGGGCAGTCTCCACAGGACAGGAAATTAATAAGTGGGACTGAGCTGAGGCAATTGGTGGCCTTTTCATTTTTTATGAATGAATCCAGAATGAACACAAGTTTTTTTTTTTTATAGTAGCAGATGTGACACTATTGTCTCAAAAACAGAAACAAATTAAAACACAAAATCCCCTTGATAGCATGTTTAATAGGACATACAGTATTTAGTTGTATTGCTACAATGTGTGATATTTTTTAGTAGATTTGAACCTATTAAATGCCAATGATAGCAGCAGCTATGGTGAACTGTGAGGGCGGTAATTTACGGCTGTAATTACCCAGTGTGGTGACTTCCACTTAAAGTGCTCACCAAAATACCCTGTCAGGGACTCCCACATATTGTAGTCTTGTAGTAAGTGTGAGGTTCTTCATGTGGATGTGGATAAAGGCTTTTCTCAAGTGACTGAAAAACCTAGTAACTCCGGTTAACAATCTTTCCATTTTTGCTCCTGTCTCTGCTCATTAATGAAGCATGTAGCAAATCTTTTGCTCAATTTGAAGCATTTTTAACTTGAAAGGATGCTTCTGCGTTTCACTTTGCATCACCTAAGATGATTCTTGTCTTTCCGTCTTCATGCATTAAAGGAGCAGGGTTTAAAAAAAGAGAGAAAAGCCCTTTAAGGCAGTGCTGCCCTTACACTCTGGTGGACCAACGTGCTCCCATGAACGTGTTAGCATTGCCTCAATTCCCTGTTCAAACAACACATCAGAAAGAAAATACAAATAATAAAATGATAGAAAATACATCACATTTGTTCCCTCCACCACAGAAAAGACACAATTCCTGTCAAACATGTATGTGTATTATGTAACTGGACAGGAAGGCAATTTTAACACAGGGTTTACCAAACTGTCATGTTATCCCTGGGACCTTTTTAAACATCTGGACAGCTGTGTGCTTTAAACTGGATTAGCGCAGGGGAACCGGTAGTGGATAAAGAGGATTCAAATCACATAACAATTTTTGGAATAATTTGTTGAAATGGGTTTCCCTTAAATTCTGGAGGAAGGAAAATAAGATTGCTTTTCTGCATTCAGTAAATTGTCATAATCAAGTCTGTTCCCCCACACCAAAAAGGATTATTCTGTGCTATTGAGGGATTGCAATTTTATACAACTGTTTTACTGAAACCATGGCTGAAACTACTAAAGGGATAGATCCAATTTTATTGACATTAAATGGTACGAGTCGCTGACATGGTAGCGATATTGATGAATGGAGATTGTGTACAGATTCTGTGGACGGAGATATTCCAAACTGGCAACCTCTCAAACAGCAACTAAGAGGAGCTAGTGGGGTTGGCAAACAAAATATTTAAAATCGAAGCACTAAAACAGAGTTTTAACCTTCCTTTACACAGAGTAGTGTAGTTATATGATACAGAGGTGGGTTGTGTAAGTTTTTTCTTGTACATTACTTTTTTACTTTTTGCTTCCTCCTATTTTGTTGTGTGTATTTTGCTCACTTTTTTTGCTATAACGAAATCATTACAAAAAAAATAGGTGGGTTGTAACGGTATGAGATTTTCACGGTATAACCCTCTCAGAAAATATCACGGTATACGGTATTACATTATTATTATTATTATTATTATTATTATTATTATTTGGTGACAATGACCCTTAAAGGAATGAGAACAAAATTATAATAATAAACAGAATCATAAACCTGATAAAGAAATAGCATGTAACTATAATATGTTATATAACTAAAGCATGTTAGTTTTCATGTTAGCAGCACTATAGCATGTTAAATGAACTACTAAATGAAAAATAACATCAGCTGCGAGCTTTTGAAATAATGTCCTATGATTATTAACAATTAACATTTACTGTCGGAGCATGACAGCACAGCCAGACTGCTCCTGTCTGTACCTTTAACTGGCACACTCACTTATGTCAGTATTTTTCAATACCGCAGATAAGTAATAATAAATGTACATGGTATAATAGTCATCAATCTTCAACCCCTAAAGAAAATAAAGCATCGAAATTGCAATAAAAATATTGTATTATGTTGTTGATTATTAAAACTCTTTTGAGTGCCATGTTGTAGTTTTTATTAGCTGGCTGATATCTCTGAACACAGGATGACAATACCTTACATAAAAGAAAAAGTGAGTTATTCCTTTAAAGAGATGATGAAATCCTGCCAAGCTGCTCTGTGCCAGCTTGAGATTCTCCTCCAGTTACCAGGAGTTCTGCTGAAATACTGTCAGTAAGTTAAATAACACTGAGCTGAGCTGAGAATTATTTAACAAGTAGAGGGTGAAAAAAGAACTGGTCCCTTACACATTTAGAATAATAATTCTTCCAGTTGTTTACTGATGTGGAATGACTGGCTCATGAACTTCCATTGTTTGTCATCCCCCCTCCCTTTTGTCTCTGTTAGTGGTGTTTAATCGAATAAAATGTCCTTAATGTGATCTTCGTATTTGTATTAAGGATCAGGTCTTATGAAATCTAAGCTTGCATGTAAAGGGTGAGTTTGCACCGCTGAATGTTTCCACAGGATTTGACAGGATTCAGAATGTGTCAAGGATAAAATTGTAGCCTATATTAAGGGTTTTCTAAGTATGTATTAATATCAGTGTATTCATTAATATGAGACCAACAAATCATAATACTCAAACAGTTCTTTGAATTTGGTTAAGCTGCTTCGTATTGTCATCACGTTATCAGTGTGTGCACACTGTGCCTCTGTAGCTGTCTCCGTTGCACTAACAGACACAGTCATGCACCCACACACATAAAGATGATCAAAAACATGATGAGGTAAAAAATTCAAGATGTGGAGCAGTCTGGATATTTTCAGCTGTTCAGCTGAAATCACGCTGCAGAACCAGTTGTGGCATTGGATGCTGTATTATATATGGAAACAATTTTAAAAAATAAATAGATATTGGATTGGACTCCAACATTCGCTATGGCAAATACAAAATCCCAAGTGACTCTGATTGGGATGAGGCAGACAATGTGATTGTGATGGGAAACATTTTATGTTTGTTGTTGTATGTCTTTCGTCTACTGGCATGATGCAAGAGCATGACAGATAATAGGGAATCAATGAATGAATGCAGACAGGCAGGATGCTGCTGCTGCTGTGTTGCTGTAGCATCTGATTTCCCCTCATTTCCACCATGGATTGTCACTGGGACATTAATTCTCTTTCCAAAGTGCCACTGAGTCTTTTCAACCATTCCTTGGATCACTGTGTTATACTAGCCCGTTGTATAATGAGTGACGTGCAGAGCAGGTGACGTAAAAAAACAAGCGATCGTGAATAAAAATACGTTGAATAACAGGTGTATGGATCATTTCTTGCATTTTTGTTTTGTTTTTAAGTCATTTTGAGTGAGACGCATCTCATGCGGGCAGTGTGGCTGCTCTAACCAGTTAACATGGACGCTGAAATAAAAAACAACACGCCACGCAGCTGCCACGCGCTCCTGACGTTGGATGTGTGTCCACCACTTAGGTCCTATATAAATACTGTGAAAGTATCGAAACACTCAATCCACAGGGAAATACACACAGCCCGTATTCAGAAACTCTGCATTTGAAACAAGCTGTCAGGATTTCTGTCCATTTGTGATGTCACGAATATACAATATTTAGACCTTTGACACAATTTTAAATGTAGACATTTTAAATGTGTCCCAGTTTATTCCTGTTGCAGTGTATGTGAATGTCATCAGCTGACAGGAAGTACACATGGACCCAAGCTGTTGCCTAGCAACGCAATTCTGTTGCAATTCCGTCAAAACGGAGCGTTTCAGACAGAGGGTAAAGACTCATATTCAGGCCAGCAGTATGAGGAAAATAAAGTTTTTTTTAAACATTACAGCATGTAAACATGTTCTAGTAGAAACACAAAATACAATTATGAACCTGAAAATGAGCACGATATGGGACCTTTAAATTAATTCACGTTTATTCTCACAAACCGTCGTTTTGATCACATAATGACGTTGGCAACGGTTACCATGGTGACAGCTCCAACCGTCAGTCAAGGAGGCTCTCAGGAAGTGATGGCATTTAGTTACAGTTCAGTGCTTCTGAAAAGGAACCATACTCGTGTTTATTCACGCAAAAGTATGTTGTAACAATAGTACAATAGTATGCGATTTCAAATGAAGCCTTTCACTTCTTAACAATATACGTTCTTTGAGGATACATCCAACGAGACAGGGTTGCTATGGGGTTGCTATGGTAGACTCCTGGGTCAGCCAATCACCGTGTTGCATTCTCCGGCACAGAGAGCGCATCTACCCGTTAGTTACAGTTCAGTTCAGTGCATCTGAAAAGATCCATACTCGTGTTTATTAACATAAAAGTATGTTGAACAATAGTACAATAGTGATGCGATTTTCAGATAAACCTTTCACTTCTTAGCAATATACGTTATATGAGTATACATCCAACGAGACTGGGTTGCTATGGGAGACTCCTGGGTTGCTATGGGAGACCTCCGGGGTCAGCCAATCACCGTGTTGCATTCGCCGGAACGCAGAGAGCTGTCTACCCGTTATAGATAGACAAGATCTCATCAATAGTAGTGAAAAAGGGAGTAAATTCCAGTTAGTTTTCGATGCCAGTCTAGCCGCAAAAATAGTGGCGATCGTTGAAGATAAGGAGAGGACAATTTGTGAGTTAAACACGGACGTTTTACTAAAGGTTTGAGTGAGAAAACGTTTGTGCTAATGCTAGCTTAGCAACGCTAGCATCGTGTTGCTGCGCGTTGCCACGTGTATCTACCGGGTTCTTTCGGTCAGTGGATGGTTCAACTTCTTCACCTGTCAACGCTAGTCACGTTGAAACTGGGTTGTGTTACTTCGCCTGTGGCTTAGTGGAGTTGTGTTTGTGTGAGGAGGAGGAGGTACATCGTGGGAGATACCCGCTCTCTGGCTCGCAGGACGTGGAGACAGCGTGTGTGTTAGCGTATGTTAGGCGGTTCTTCCAAGGCCAGCAGGCTATTATCCCTGCCAACCAGTGAAAACCCCTCCATCCACCGGGTCCCTGATGGTGGTGATGCTCAACGAATAACGGTACCCATTTGCTGTTTTATGTTTTCAAAGACTGCAGGTTTTCTTTTGATCTAGTTAAGATAAGATAAGATATTCCTTTATTTGTCCCACAGTGTTGACATTTGCAGTGTACAGCACCAAAGGGGATAGTGCAAAAAACAAGATGCATCAGCTAACACAGTAAAAAAAAAGAAAAAGAGCTAAACAAAGTGAAACAAAATATGAACAATTAACTATAAGGAAATATAATAATATTTTCAAAGAATGCAGTTTTTTTTGGTCTACTGTACTGTGAGGTAGGGCTGAACCATTTTAAAAAAATATATATAATTGCGATTATTTTGATATTGCAATTGCTATATGATTGCAATATTAGAGGGAATGACTTTTTTTTTTATTTTCAAAATTCCCAAGCTGAACTTCCCTTGGAAAATTTCCAGAAATTTCCCGACCCTTTGCTAACCTGTAGAACAGAACAGCTCTAACTTAAAGTCAGGTAACAGAGATGTGGACCAGAAGATGGGTAGACTGAGAGGTAGACGGACAGCTGCTCAGACTCTGCTGCTCCTCCTCCTCCATCAGGCGTCCCACTGCGCCAGTCAGTCAACAGGACATGCAGTCACAGAGCTTGTTATCTCCACTCTATTAGGTTGATACACGACATGCTCTGTTGATGCCACCTTCCAATGAAGTTGCTGCATGTGAACCCGAGTGTGTGTGAGAGATACGAGACGAGATGTGACAGAACACCATGTCACATTTTCCCATGACGCCCGCTTGAAAATGTCTCCCTGTGCGACGGTGGAAATTAAATGCCTGTGAACTGCAGTCTGGGGAATTGGGCGGGTTTTTCAGGTATTACTGTAAATGATCCATTGACTGGCTAATGGCTCGGAGAGGAAATGTTTTCCTCATAAGTACCACTTAGAAATTCATAAAGCGGCTCTCAGTAAGGTACTGCACTTTGTGGCTGCCACATTAGCTACACCTGCCAGTAAACAGCCTGCTCTTCCAAACAGTGAATGATGTGGAGCTGCAACACATATACTGAGCTGCAGAGGGTCAAGAGATTCAGTCACCTCCTGAATTATGCGTTAAACAAAAAACATAGAACGTGACAGTTCTGTGGATAGATACGGGGAAACTCGAAGGACCGCTATGACCTGCAAAGTCTGTCCTTGGAAAAACTAGTAAAACTTTCCACAGCAATGGGGAAAATGCAGTTAAGCTTCTTAATCAACCTGCTGCGTTTCTTTTTTTTTAAACATCTATTTCTTGATTTTATACATTTAACACATTGTACATACAACACGGAACCTTCCCCCAAATTGAACATATGACAGTGTATAAAACAATAATAATATAAAAAAATATTATAAAAATGATTCTAAACAATCCTAATTGAAAGTAAATTGCTAAACACGAAGTTAAAAGGATATATATTTACAATCAAAATATAATGAGGTAAATAAATAAAATAAATGGTGTTGCTCAGAGTAATCACGGTGACTGGCTCGCCTGCCGACAGCACGGCCCTAAAGAGCACCGTTAACGGAGGTTCCTTTCCACGTTGCAGTGCGTTCAAGCTCTACTCAGTAAATACGAGTATTTGGTGATGGTAAATTATAACACTATCATGATGCGTTAAAATGTAATCTTGTAGAATGTAGTTTTTGGCGAGAAACTTGAATAAATCCAGTTGTTTGAAGGAGACATTTTCACAGCAATATTAAATAGATATTAAGAGAGAGAATTATGACCTGTTTAACTTCCTAACTTTAGCTCTAAGCAGCTTATAATATATAATTAGAACTACTGATGCCAAGATTTATTTTAATCAAAGCAAATATTTAAATAAAAATACAATAATTTATTTCCTAGTCATTTGAATTGTGTTTTTAGAAAAGTAACCACTATAGATGACAATAACAAAATAAAAGGATAACATTTAGAGTTTTTGACATTTAGAATGTAACACAACATGGACGTGAAAGCAGCGCTCTGTTTATTTAAATGCGAAATTGCAACTAAAGTATTTTGTCCTTAAAATTATGAATAATCATGATAAATAATCAAGATATCAGTATTGATCAAAATAATTGTGATTTTGGCCATAATCATGCAGCCCTAGTGTAGGGTGTGTGCCCAGCAGCATTGCCCTAAAAGTGAAGCCAAAACATTTCGATCGCCAGCTGGTGGCTGGCTGTTAGTTCAGGAAGTGCTTGATTTGATATGCAGCTGAGTTTTCTATGAGCAGAGCAGGCATTTTAAATGTTAAATGCCAAAATCGTGATCACGATTAATATTTGATTAATTGTGCAACCCTAGGGAGAAGTGTCTTTGCTGTAGTCACTTTGGGAAGTTTATGATGTCTTGCTCAATGTTACCACCTCTGCCACATTCTCCGTTTGCATACAAGTGAAAGGCAAGGCCATGTCACAGAGAGCTTCCTCATTTTGAAAAAGCAGAGGACACTTTTACTCAACCACGATTGTTCATTCTGACGCTTAAGAGATCATTTTTTGTATTGTTATCATTCAGAGAGCAAGCATGGGCTAGTTGGCTTTCTTGAAGGCGCTGATGTCTGTGTGTCTTCTGTCTTCACACCTGTCTGCCCCTAATGTTCTTAATTAGGCAGAAGAAACGCTAATTAGGATACCCTAAAGCACACACACACACACACACACACACACACACACACACACACACACACACACACATGCCACATGCCTCGTTAGTAGCATTGTGCTTCATCCCCTGAGGTTACAGCAGTAATCTGTGTTCATAAACTGCTTTCTACATCTCCGCTGCTGAGCACAATTTTCAGATGTGCTCCCAAACATAAATGTCCTCTGTACCCACTAATTATCTGCTAATGGTGATAACTGGAACAGATTGTCATCCCTTCAGAGACGCCTCGCCACTGATAATTTCCTGTATGAAATTTATATTCAAGGCATTTTTTTTAATGAATTACCTAATTGACGTCATTCAACTTAATGAGCTCAACAATTTCCCAAAAAATATTATGAAAAGACTTCCACCTGAAAATCTCTAACCAAACATGGTGCATTTACAGCAATTAAGCCTGGTGTACTTTTTTGAAGTGCAAAGTTTGGGATTTATGCATCATGTTGATCTTCGCGTGAACGAATGCATTTCAGATACAGCAATTTCAACAAATGTATTTGCATCTATTTGAACAATCTTCTCCTGAAAAATGATTTTTTTGGAGAAATCCAGCTACCAGAAATTATGTAGGCTCAAAAAAATTTAAGTTAGGAAATCCATATTGCAGTAAAGGACGTCATGATACCAGAAATTTAGAAGTCGATACCAATACCAGTTAAAATCCACAATTCTCGATACCAATCTGATACCACAGTAAAAAATAAAAGTAAAACAATAAATCCCATCTACTTCAACATACGCTCATTTATTAACGTATGTATACTGTTTTTTGTTAGGAAGTTAAACAGGTCATAATTCCCTCTCTATATCTATTTTATACAAGAGTACATTTTAACAAATCATCATAACATTAGAATTTACATTCGCCCAATACTAATTTTTTCTGAATAGAGCCTGAATGCATCATGTCAGTGGCACTTCCCGTGTTGAAGTCGGCAGGACGAGAGGAAGTGTCCTGTTGATTTCAACATGGATTTGTTGTTTGCAATGCAGAGATTGAGATTTGATCATTCAATGTCAGCAACTTTGCTAAATTTGTTTCACACATGCCTTTGAGCTATCCTAGAAATCACCTAGTGGAAAACATTTCTAGTAGCAGCCAACAGTCAATGTTACCTGTCGTCTTTGCTGTAAATGTTGACAAATGACACCGTGAAAGTACATTTTAATAAACATTCATTATCTGTTGAAGATGCTGACTAGTAGTGAGCTCTTGTAGCAGGTCAGAAACATTTACGCTTTTAAGAGGAGCATGTTCTTTCACGGTGTTTGCTCTTCTTTGACTGCAGTTAGGTGGCGTCGTGTGATGGGGGTGTTTTTTTTATGTAATAGGGATGTCAAGGTTGTCCTGTCTGTTCAAGCTGAAAGATGTCCATCTGCTTCAAGGGCATCAACTGTCCTTTACCATTTGATTTCTATATAAGACTGCACAAATAAATTATTTACTTACGGGCAACATACAAAATGTTCTCAGCCAGAGCAGGGGTTATAACCTAAGAAGAAAATGTAATTGTGTTCGTATATCAATTTGTGGGATGTATTTAAGGAATGGTCTTGATGAAGAAATTGAAAAAGTACAAATACAAATCATATATCATATATCATATAAATCAAATTAAGAAAATGTATAAAAAATAGGGACTGTGGCGCTCGTTGATGTCGTTTTTATTGATTTTTTATATATTAAGAAGATTATGTGTATATGTGATAAACATTAAGTTCATTATTAAGTTTCAATAAAAAGGAGTAGGACCTTATAAGTCTATACTTCTGCCTACTCCTTTTTGTACATACAGTATATTCATTTAGTTTATTTAGAATTTGCTGTATGTGTTTACTTTTCATTTTGGTGGTTATTCTTGTTTTGTTTTCTTATTATTTGTTACGTGTTCAAAATAAATCTAATCTAATTACTCATCATCTAACAGGATATGTATGCCATTTCCAAATGGCAACATTACCCTGTTTGCATACAGCTTAAAGGTCAGTTTGGAAAATACGCTTATTCCTTTCTCGCGGAGAGTTAGATGAGAAGATTGACAACACTCCCATGTCTGCACGGTAAATATGAAACTGGTTAGCTTAGCTTAGCACAAGTGTAAAAATTACATTTCAGCGTATTATGTGGGATTAAACAAAGGAGATATAACATGTTAATTAGTGAGCTTTAGAGGTGCTGGCAGGTGGATTTTTTTTTACCCTTAAACTGGGGACACACCATTCCGACATCAGAGAACTAGTGGCGACGAATGCCGGATGTTGTGTCGCCTCACGTCGCCTTTTGTTTTGGCCGACAAGTTGCACCTGAACACACCGCAAAGACTACAGCCAACTACCACATACGTTCTGCGCCTGCGTGAGATGAAATAAGTCTCCACAGCAGCAGGTCGCGGTAGTCTGTATTAGTCATTCAAAAAGGGAAACCGGAAGGCCGAGGATGCGGATATACAGTATAAGCCGTTGTTAGGATGCGTACATGACACAAAGCAGCGTTTGCCTACCATTTCATCTTCATCAGCTTCATTCCAGATGGCCATGTCGTTGTGAAAATATCCGTGTATTGAAATGATCAGATGAGATGAAGATGAAAAATGAGAAGAGCCTTCTGTGTTTTTCCTCTTGACTTTACTTAATGGCTTGCTTTCCTCACTTCCGTTTTTCTTCTCGTGCACTGATACGTTTAAGCTGAACCACCAATCGGAGTGATTTCTCTCACCGACGGCGATTCAATATGCTGAATCGGGACACACCGAAAAAACTAGGCCGACGTCCGCTCACCGACGACCCCAAACTGTCCGACCGACAGCTTGGTGTGTCAGGGCCTTTAGAAAGAGCCAGGCGAGCTGTTTCCCTGTTTCTAATCTTTTTTGGGCTAAGCTAAGCTTTTCACTGAACTCTCGACAAGGAAGTAAATAAGTGTATTTCCCAAAATGTTGAACTCTTTCTCTGCTTCCTAATTTCACACCTCACTCCTCAGTCCTTCTTTCTTTAACCTCCGGCCTTTTCTCTTTTTTTTCTTTAAATCCTCTTTGACCTGCTTGCTTGTAGCTCTCTTTACCATTCTCCATTGCATCTTCATATCCTCCTCTGAACCCCTCCTCTTCCAGTTTTGTGTTATCTTCCCTGAAACGGTCTCTTTCATCTTTTTACCATCAGGCCCTCCCTCTGTATTACTTTTTGCTACTGCTGATGCTTACCTCCCCCTCTCTCCTTTATATTGAAGAAAAAAAGACAGCATCATGGGTCACAGGAGAACATATGAGTTCTTAGGGCCTTTTAACGACTGCCTGAATTGGCTCATTAGAGAGAGGCTCAATGGCCGTGGAGTCAATCTTGTCTGCTGCTTTTGAATGATGAGCATGGGGGGAATTAAAGCGTGCTGAACTATTAAGGCTGCTTCAGGTTTCATTAGCTCGCTGTTTCATTAGAAAGTGTTATTCGGAGGAAAAATTACAAAAAGATAAAAGTATAATTTGTCGAGGCAAGAGAGAAAACTCATTAGGATTAGCAAATTGGAAAGATTATTCAAAAACATCCGATGAAGAGCTGAGGGACACATGATGGGTGCTAATCAGTGTGTATTGTGTGGTTCATGTGTGCCCATGTGTGATATGTGTGTGTTCATTTATCTGTTAACATCAACCCCTTGCTCTACATACAATATATACACATGCGCATAAACGCACACATGACAATTTACAATTTGTATTTGGATTAAATGCTTATTGTTCTTTACCCTGATCAATATGTTCACTACGTGCTTTTCTATACCAGTTGGCAGTGCGTTTTTATCAGGTGTTTACTCAAACAGACAGTAGCAGTGTTTTTCAAGTAAGGTTGTGTAATCTTATTACATAACGTATTTAAAATGATATTCTTACAGTGGCTCAAAGGCAGAGACTGTTTGCTCTAATTTGGGGCTATTAGCAACAAAATCAGATAAATGTTTGTAATTTGAAGCATTCATAACCCGTGACCTAGTTCAGGCAGACAACCTGAGTAGTTCTTTAACATTCACACATGACGTACTCTCTTATTCTTTAAGTTGTCATCCTCTGCTGGCTGTTTCCTCAGCTCTGCCTAAGCTGCTGGTGCTACACCAGGGAGGAGGAATCATTTGTATTGTAGAGTTTACTTTTGTAGGAATCACTGTGATGGGAAGTGATTTCTTGGAAATCTGCAAAAAGTTACCAGAAATACTTCATCTTTTACTCCAAATTGCTTACCTACTTGGCAGTGCAAAGTGTATGATTTGCAATTTGCAGTAGACTTTCAATGCACAAGTTTCTATATTTAGTACCATCTAGGGCTCTCCTGAATACCAATTTTTGGGCTTCGAGATTTCGGTGAGAAATACACGAAGGTATTTGAAGCTTAGCGGCGCGGTAGGCTGACATGTTCTTCTGTCCGTCTGTCTCCATCTCCCCCGTTTCAGTGCTGGGACAGTGCTGCTGCCGCACTACTGTACACACACGCACCTCGACACATAACAAACAGCAATGTCCATCTGAGAATAACTAATGATGATTCATTTGAATATCATTATTATTATATCCTTGTTTCATGGGCTATTTTGGGATTTATACTTTATTATTACATACTTATATAAAACCCCCCGAAAAAAACAAACCCTGAAGCATTTGAATACTGATTTGGAGATTGATTACCATGGTAATGGTAGTACCCTCTATGCTTTATATCATTATTTGTATCAGGGCTGTATTATTGATTCTTTTCATTATCAATTAATCTGCCAATTATTTTCTTGATTAATCTTTGGTCTACAACATCAGAAATAAAGGACATCACAACTTCCCA
This sequence comes from Sebastes fasciatus, assembly GCF_043250625.1. NCBI lineage: Eukaryota > Metazoa > Chordata > Actinopteri > Perciformes > Sebastidae > Sebastes > Sebastes fasciatus. The sequence continues at coordinate 8,081,707 of NC_133799.1, forward strand.
CAGGCCAAGGTGATGTCTATAAATGTGTTAACAGTCCCAAAACAAACCAAAGATATTCAGTTTACTATAACAGATAACTAAGAAAACCAGCAAATATTCATATTTGAGAAGTTGGAACCGCTGAATGCTTTTTTGCAATTACTTTAACAATTCATCAATTATCCAAAATTTTGCAAATTAATTTTCTGGATCAAATAAAGTATTAATCGAGTAAATGTTTCAGCTCTACAGGAGTCTAATTTACCTGATATTCAAAGCCGATTAGCAATGTGGAGCCTGTCCTATATTAGCAACTGGTAAGACATGTTAAATAAGTACGTAAGTAATAGCTAAGTGTCAGGTTTGGTTAAAAAACGGGTGTAAATGAGGGTTTCTTCTTGCTTTTCTTGTCTTCTTTTCTATCCATCTTAATTCCCTCTATTCTGTTGTTTTCAGAGCTCTAATCTTTTCGGGCTATATCTATTATTTGAAATCTATTTTAAGTTATCTTGAATACAGTACATGCAAGCTGCCATCTTTGTCTTATTACAACAACAGGATGCTACAGCACGTCTCCTGTTGTCACATCACTTGTCAGCCATTTGACAGTGTAATTTGTGCAGCCAGCCAGACAGCAGGGCATCTGTTGATGATTTTAACGTCCTAATATTTATCTTCACAATGATTTGACGCAGTAATGAAAAACAACAACGGCAGAGAAATGCCTAGAAAGCAGTTAACAATTCAATAATCACAAAGTCCTACACAACCTTACTTTAAATTGTTGTTTCAGTCATCATTGATTGAAAATGTTTTAATCAGTTGTCCATTTTCCTTTAAGCTGCTGTTGTTGATCCTGTGATGCTTATATGTGCGTATTTATAGCATACTGTACATTTACATATATGGCTGCAATGATAAGTCCGTGGCAGCTTCTCTCTATGTTAGGATTGCCAGTTTTCTCTGTTTTTATTATCATTTAAATTGAATGTTCTTAGGTTGGTTGGACAAAACAAGACATTTGGGGACTGTGAGAAAATGTGATGGCCATTTTCCACTGTTTTCTGACATTTTATAGACAAACTGATTAATCGATTAATTGAGAAAATGATCAGCAGATTAATCAATAATGAAAATAATTATTAGTTACAGCCCTGCATTTACACAATTTGCAATATAAATATTCAGCTACCAAATGTCTAACCAGAAATAAGATTTGTAACCACAGCACACCTGTTTCAGTCTCCTGAGACCAGCTTCCAGTTGACTTCAATATCTTATTGATTTCTCCTCATGGCCTTGCTGCTTGCTTTATTTCCGACCTTGAAGTCCCTCACAAAACACGTCTTTGTCCATAACTCAAGAATTCCTAAGCTAATTATGACAATTTTACACAAATGTATGTTATCACATAGCAGTGCATCATGGGGGAGTTCAGTGTGCTGTACAGCAGTGTCATTGTTTTGATGCATCACTTACTGAGTACCCCTGAATGGAGCAATATTGAAGGCAAGGCAGTTTGTTTTGACTGCTTTGCTCTATTCTTCCTCATAAAGAGAAAAAAGAAAATGATTGAAATGTCATAAATTCAATATTGATGCACAGGGAAATGTGTGTATGTGTTTTTGTTTTACTTTGTATTGACCAAAAAATGGCGGGAAAGGTTTCAGAAATACTGCAAAAGCAAGTAGAACTTGGATTGGGAAATACTAGGTTTAAGGTTATATTAAAAGTTAAGGTAAGATATGTTGTATCCCCTCGTCTAGCAATGAAACTCAAACAGCGTTTGAGTTGAAAAACTCAACAGCAATGTATGTGTCCAGAAACGGTCAACAGTTTTTATTGCGTATTGTATGTATATATATAATAATGTATATGTATATTTGTGTTTTCCAGGTGCGCATGTGAAGCTGCCCGTGGTTGGACAGCGAGGGAGATACTCGAGGAAAGATGAGGAAGAGCAGGAGTGTTCTCACGGTGTCTCCCAACAATGTAAGTCATCATGTCCCTGAAATATCTCACCAGTTACATAATAGGCTGTATATACCAGAGATCAATCAAACACATTTTGACAACAGGTGTCATCGCTGGAGAAGATAGAGCCCTCATTTCTGCTCAGGGTAGAGAGCTAACTAAACACATTCCTTGTTCTTACTAATCCAACACAAAATGTTCTTTAATTGAATAACAGACACAGAAAAAGAGGCACAAACACGGATTAGATTAATATCCCTGACTGAGAGAGACAGAAACCGATTTATTTTGGAACAGTGTGGATCATGAACAATTAGGATGAAGCAGCAGGACACTTCATGTAGTTTCTACTGGTGTAAGCTGTGGCTGTGTGGCAGGTGAGAGTAAAATACAGAGATGAGCATTCTCCAAATCCACAGAGGATACAGGATGGAATACTTACTTTGTAATGCTTGCAATCTTTCATTTCTTTGTTAGTCACCCTGTGTTTTGACAGCTCTTTTCTGTGCTGTGGCTGGCTCTCTCCTCCTCCATCACGTCTCTTTTGCACAAAGTTTCTTTTGTGTTAGCTCCCGTCTTCTCTCTGCTCCGTTATCCTCTTGTTTCTGCTCTTTCTCTCTTCTCCCTCCATTCTGACTCACAGGTCTTATACATGTGGTGTGATGTTTAAACCCCACCAGGTACTGGTATTAGCACATGTTGTGTAGCCATGTGTGCCTCAGCACAACACATCCAGCACCTACTGTATGTCTTAATTTGATCTACTGCTGATCCTTGATACCAACTTAAATGTATGCATGTGGACAGCTAACAAAAATATTATATTCATGTGTCTAATTTGCATTTTAGTGAAAATGTAATGCCTTTTTTCACAACAACGTGCTTTGTACTAAATCTGCGTTTTTAATTTATTTTTTCCGCTTCTGGCATAACACACCCGAACCACCATCTGATCTGTAGGCGGTCAAATTGCATTGTGGGTGATGTAGGCATCAGGACAAAGACGATATCTTCTGCATCAATTTTGATACTAAACTCTCCATTGTGAGTCCGACAATGTTGTAGGAGTGCAATGCTAAATCTGGTTATGTTTACACAACTGAAAGCACTTGATTTATGTAAAAAGAAAGTGTGGTTCATTGCAGCGACGGTATAGTTATGCTAAGGCTACTAAAGCCCTCTGTAAAGGTAAGGGAGTGATTGTGTTCATGGTTAAATATTGAAAAAGTCAACCATGACTCGATGTACAAGATTTCGCAAAGACTCAAGGCTTCGATGTCAAAGGTGAGTGCTTTTAACAGCAATCAAACTCCCTGAACTCCACAACAATACCAGCACACTCTGTGCACTTACCACACTCCATCTGCATCAGAACTGAATGTAAATTACTTTTGCATATCAATTGCATTCATTTTTAGGAGGTCAGGGTTGGTACAGCTCATGTGTTCATCTGCACAGTTATACTGTTGGCTCATAATGTATGGATAGAAACATACAGGTGCACTTAACGGTGGCTGTGGGTGCTCAAACAGTCCATAGCTGAAGGTGGGTGCGCATTAATGAGTCTCTCCGTCTTTCTCTCCATGTTTGAACATAGTGTACTTTTTTCTTTATTTGAATACGTTCTTTCTCTCACTTAATTGCCTTACCGTTGTTTCCACTCCATGTCTTCTTCACTTTCTCCTTATTCTCTCGACCTTGACTTTTACCTCTTTTCTCGAGGATGTGCTGCTGTTAAGCTTTCAGCAGCTTCCAGCAGAAACACATTCAGTAGAATGACTCAGTAGTGTGTTTCTCAACCACTGGATCAGAAATCAAATATAAAGGCCAGGCTGTTCCTAAGGCAGCTCCCAGACCTTTAAGGGGCTGTGGTCAAATCAACACATGTTGCAACAGCTTTGGGCGTCTGAGGTTGTGACCAAACCTGAGCCTGTCGACCCAATCAATGTAATTGTCAGCAACAGCCTGTGAGAAGGTGAGAGATTATATATATGTGAAACCCTCTGTGTGTAGAGATGTTGATGATAATAATAATAATCATTATAATAATACATATAATAATACACTCCAAAAAACTCTCCACAGGACTCCCAAACTGTCACAGTGTCTCACGACGGAGATAGCCTTGTGATTAAAAGGGGAGACAGTGGTGAATGTGATAAGTCACAGCCTCTAATGCACCCACCTACAATAATGGCTTCTTTCTGATCCCACCCTGTGCTCAAATGCGCTTATGGTGCATGCATATTGGTGCGTGCATGTGCTCGTCCACGTGCATGAACGCACGGCACACTTACTGTAAGGGTCCCGGGGGGTTTGAAAATATGGTCACCCTAGGCTAGCCTGGCTCTGTCAAAAGTAAAAAACAAATGCATACCAACACCTCTGAAGCCTTCTAAATAACATGTATCTTGTTTGTTTTACATGTACACAAACAGAAAAGAGTTATGTGCTGCAACACTTGGTAAACAGCGGTCTTGTTGTCATAGTGAGGTTGCCAGGCAACCAGCTGAACAGAAGTACCAGGCAGATAGGTAAACAGTTGTCGGTTAAGAAATAGTTAAAGCTAGGGCTGTCCCAAATAGTTTGAAGATTCGAAGCTTTGTTCATAACGGTGACCATCACATCCTAAATCAACATTTGAACCCGGTATTTCTGCACATTTGCAGATAAAATTAGGCTATACTAATATTATTAATAAGCTATTATACAATTTTTATTAGAATTAGATTCCAGTGGTGGCTGCGTAGTAGTGATGTGCGAGTCAACGAACGGGTCGGGCGGGTTTGGGTGAGCTTACTACAATATATCACGGGTTTGGGCGGGAGGGTGACTATTGCATGCCATAGTCCACCTTCTCTCTTAAACAGGTACAAACAGTCCTTAGTCCGCACCTACATGTATTTATGTTGACAAAACTGGCGAGTTATTTCATTAAAGAAAGTTGATTTAATAAAAAAAGCCTAACTCATTTAATCTGATGAATGACTAGTCAAATTGAGGATTTTGTTTAAGAATTTTTTTTTATACTGTGATGACGTCATAAAATATGACGACAGACATTCGAAGTTTCATTCGAATACCTCAATCGAAGCTTCGAATGTCAAAAAATTACATTCGGTACAGCCCTCGTTAGAGCGCATAACTCCTCTTAAAACCACAAATTGTCTTTCTCCATTTCTGTTAGATACAATGTGTAGACTAGGGATGTTAATAATTAACTGTTAACCGACATCAACAATTCTTAACGATTAATGCTATCGGTTAAACGGTTAAAGATAATATTCAAAATTAATTTAAAAAACTCAGCAAAACTCAGAGGAGCGGCTTGTCACTTAAAGGAGAAAAGCTGGTCCACCTTAAAATCCCCCCTTAAGAGAGTATGAGCCGGCATTGCCAGATATCGGAAGCTGGCGCGGGTCTTGAGCTGAGGAGTTGTAGCATTTATTCACGACAAATAAACTGTACACACTGTCTGCTACGGCTACGTTCACAGCTCTAACGCCACCGACAACCCCACTCTCAGTGCTGCCACACACACAGGGTCTGTCGGACACTTGCTAACGTTACGCTGGCTTGACAGACCGTATGTAAGTGACAACGGTGGGCATGCTAAACTAAAACTAAATGTTGCGGTGGAGACTTACTGGGAAAGTGGCTGCACGTGTCCTGGACAACCTCTCCCAGACAGGTGAACTGGGGACTCAGTTGTCTGTTGTGCTCATACACTGCAGCTGACGCAGCGCTGCATGTGACGCGCTAATCTTGTCAGCCAGCTGCTTCCAGTCTTTATGCAAAGCTAAGCTAACTGCCTCCCAATTGTAGCTTCATTAAGTATGGAGCTTACTCTGGAAACGAAAGTGAATAAGTTTCCCAAAACGTTGAACTTTTCCTTAATAAGCATACATTTTCTGCTCTTGCACTTGTTATTGTCGTTATTTTTTAAATCAATGGCTTGAAAATAAATGAAGACCTATCTACAAATCCCCAAAAGTCTTATTACTTTGAAAAGTACAGTAGGCGATTCAACATATGGGTAATAACTTCACATATGGTGTTTGTCTGAATAGTTACAACCGATGAGCAAATTAAGAATTAATGCTTTTTTTGTTATGGCCTTTTGTGTTTAGCCGTGCACAATAAAGCCTGTGTATTTACAGTATACGTTTCAGTGAAGGCGTTAAGTGTTTCCTGAATCAATGAGGTTAAGTGTGCTGAGGTAGGACATTGTTATTGGATTTCAGCTCTTACAGAGGGGATTTGGTATAGCTGGTAATGCTCAGCAGGGATTAGATTTGAGTGGTGGGCGCGTGTGCAGATGTGTCAGTGTGTTTGTGTGTGTGTTAATAATTTGACCCATCATGAAGCTGACATTTGGATTGGATCAGTTTGGTGTGTTTGTAGGCTATTTGTGAATGGTGAGGGTGTATGCAAATATGCAAGTGATTATGAATCATTATGCAGGAGGATTGGATCTCTATACATTCATGTGAGTGTGTCTGTGTGTGTGTTTATTGGACTGTGGTGTCGTGAGGGGTGGACAGATTAAATAATGTCCTTGCGTTCCACAGACCTAATGACGTCATTCCCATGCAGATCACAGCTAACCAGCTCTGATCTGATCAGCTCTGACTGTCCATCTCTGTATGTGTGTGTGTGTGTGTGTGTGTGTGTGTGTGTATGGGCTCCAGTGCTTTTTGCTTGAATGCATGCTACCATTGGTATGTGACTCTGAATATTTATGGAAGTGTATTTCTATGCTTGTCTCCTCAGGCGCATACAGAATTACAGGTGATTGCCACATTCGGCCAACCTTTCACTCATTCAATTAAAATCTATTTCCTGAGGTTCACAGAGAAGTGTGTCTGTGCACACATAACTCTCATTACTCTCTGTAAAATATCCATCTGACGTTATAGCTTTAACCTCAGTAACTGTCGCCGCTGATTCATGGCAGTAATTCAGGAAATACTTTGGAATTGATAAGATTTTTCTAAACCAGGATGTGTGCAGGTCCTTAAATGTAATATATTATTTAAAGTTCTATATTATTAAAATCAAATGACCTTGGTCATTAGAGGGCCAAATACAGCTTTTAGAGGTGTTATCACCGTTAATTAATTTTATTCTATAGCTATTATTACAAAGCAAATTATGAAATTATATAACTAATAGTAGCTTACACTTCTTGTTATTATATAGCGGGTGGTAAATGTTATTTTTGTTTGTGAACCAACAACAATGTATACACAGGAGCTGCTGTGATGCCTGTTGTATCATGAGAATCAAAGGGGTAGAGGACACACTGTAATCTGATGTAGTTATACCTCCTTTAACCCACCCCAATACCTACCAAGTATTTTTTTATCCAAATAAATAAATATATCTTTTTCTAACCTTATAGCAGTAGCTCAACATATTTGGAAATATGCTGAGACGGAGACTTTAAAGTGAGCCAGCTGTTTCCCTCTGCTTCTAGTGTCTATGCTCAGCTAAACTAATATGTAATGCACAGACATGAGTGTAGATCTAATAATGTAACTCCCAGAAAGAAAGCAAATAAGTGTATTCCCATTTGGTAAACCAAGTAGTTTTTTTGTCTAAAGGTCCAGACACACCAAACCAACATCAAAGAGCGGCAATGAAGGTCGACTGCTGCAACAGTCGACCTCACGTTGCAAGCGTCTTTGCCAAAAAGTTGCACTCGAACACACCCCAAAAACAGCAGCCAACAGCCAACTACCACGTACCTTCTGCGCCTGCGTGAGTGGAAATACCTCTCTATACCGGCAGGTAGTCCGTATTCGTCATTCAATATGGGAAACCGGAAGACTGAGAACGGCAGATATACAAGTCGTCGTTATGAAACGTACATGAAACAAAGCAGCATTTGCTGACCATTTTCACACCACTCCCTATCACCACTTAGCTTCATTCCAGATGGAAATTATCCGTGTATTGGAATGATCAGATGAGATGAAGATGAAAAATGAGAAGAGCCTTTTGTGTGTGCGTTTTTGACGTTTCTCTTCTTGTGCACTGATTCGTTTACTCTGTACAGCCAATAAGAGTGATTTTTCTCACCGACGGGCACCGCCGCTGATACAACATGCTGAATCAGCCAAAAGGCCTCAAACAAAAAAACAACTAGGGCAACAGATGCTCACCTACAGCCCGAAATTCACCAAACCTTAACTATAGAAGTTGATAAGGGAACATAAAGGACTCATGCTTCTAATGACCATATGTACTTAACGTCTTGTATATGAGTTAATTTGTAAAGTCAATAACAAAACACATAACGTCTGGTGTTGTTTGTTTGGAGAACTTGTTTTTATCAGTTGTCTCCTCTCATTCTTTTATGTATTTCTTTCCTCCCTTGCTGCCTCTCCCTGTCAGTTTCTCTCACTTGTTTTAGCCTCCATCTCTTCTCTGTCCTTCTACAGCTCTCTCTCTCCCTCTCTGGCAGTTGAGCTTGTATTTACAGGGAGCGCAGGTCAAACTGAACAGCTGTTCATTCTCCAATTAGAGAGCTTGGAAGCTGAGGGTTGAATCTTAGCTAGCGAAAGCAACAGTTCAACACTTTTTCCCTCCCTTCTTCCCATCCTCTCTTCTCTTTTCTGACATCTATCTCACCTCCCTCCACTGTCTCCGTATCGGTCTTAACAAACACTGTAATCTTCTGCCGCCCTCTTTGTCTTACTCTTGTGTCTAGTCAGGGGGAGGAGTGATGCTGGTTACCACAGCAACAGTAACTCTTCTCTCCCGTGGCCGCACCTTGAGATTATATGAACTGTGACCTCTTGCACTTCTCCTGTCAGTCTATCGCCTGGCATTGTTTTGACTTCACGCCTTGTCATTCTCTGAATGTCCTCCTGTTATGCAGTCAGTGTGGTGCGCCACGTTCCCTGCACTTGAAAAATAGGATATTTTATTTCATATAACCCACAGTTTGTGTCATTCTTTAACACAGTAGGTGGTATGAAAGCCCAAGATGACGTCCTCAAATGTCTTGATTTGTCCACAACTCAAAGATATTCAGTTTACTGTCATAGAGGAGTAAAGAATAAAAATTACTGAAACCGATTAATCGATTATCAAAATAGTTGCTGATTAATTTAATAGTTGACAACTATCGATCAGTCGTTGCAGCTCTACTAACCACGGTTGTGAAAGTGAGAGGGACATCTCATAGTATCCATTTTTTTTTTACGTTCTGATGATAAAGTAAATTTAGTTGAATATAAATACTTTTTTATAATCCTGTTTTATCCATATCACTCTCATATCAGTTGTTGAGCTTGATGATGTCAAGTTTTTAAAAGTTTACTTGTGTTAATGAATATGTACGCTACGCTTTTGGAGACATTCATATTTTGTTAATTCACTGTTTGCCAGTGTCATATTGTTTTTAAATGGACTTCAGGTTTGCAACTAATGATGACTTCCATTATCTATTAATTGCAGATCCTTTTCTCAATTAATCAATTAATCTTTTGTTCTATAAAATGGTCTCCCAAAGCTCAAATTGGAACATTTTAATTGCTTGTACTGCACCATCCACCTGATGGTCTAAAATAAAGAGATGTTTAATTTAATATCACAGAAGACAAATATTCACATTTGAGAAGCTGTAACCATTACTTTTTGGGGAATATTTGCTCAAATTACTTAAGCAAATAATGAAACATCATTAACAGCTCAGCTCATTAACATTCTGATGATTGACTATAATAAATCGACTAATTGTTTGAGCTCTACACGAGTTTATATGTGTAGTTGGATTTTAGTGGCAGAGAGAGAAGCAGAACATGTTGGCAGAATGTCAATTTATTTGTCTAGATTAGCATAGGAAATATTAATCTATAAAATGTTTTTAGAGTTGACTTGATGTTAACAAACATGGAAGCATGGATGGAATAAATAAGGCAAAATCCTTCTTTTCTTGATGGGGGAGATTGACTCTTAGAAGTGATTCTTAGAAACAAAAAACATGAACAGCATGGATTCAGTCTGGATCTAAATATGGTTCCCATGCTTTGTTACATCTCAACTGTCTCTCCTATAAACTGTCCACGCATGCATACTAGATTAATGATGCAGAAATCGCTTGAAAATAGCCTTCAGGGAATCAAACTGAACCTGTTCCTGTGCTCATCCCTCCGACAAGCAAAATTGATCACACATCACATGTTGCTAGAGAGAGGGAAAGTAGGCAATTTATTTTATTTCTTCTCTGAGACACGGGGATCGGGCTATTTCACAGCGATAAAGAAAAGATGATGATTAAAAAAAAGGAGAGATAATAATTCACCACACAGTTTTATGAATATATTGTTTCTCTGTCAACCTCAGGGCAATATTTCATCACTTTTAGCAGCCTATTAATTGAACCGAATGGAGTTTATGTGTCCTGAAATGGCTTTATTCAAAGGTGACAACCCACTCTCTGGTGCATGAAAACCTTTGTAAAGCATTTCTCGAATGCAACGTTTTATATTATTGTTTAATTTTATTTTTTTAAATTTGCTGATTCATTTAAAAAACTCTGACGTAGTTGAAGCCATTAACGAGGATGACATATTTTTAGGTTATCCAGGAAGTTAGTATCACCCTGGGTTCCCTAGACAAAAAGCCAATGGGATTTTTTCCATTGAATTTTGGATTATTACAGAAAATAAACTATAAAGCCATCAGAGGAGAGAGAGAGGGAGAGAGAGAGAGAGAGAGAGAGAAACAAGCACGACGGTAAATGACAACAAAACCATATCTTTGTAGATTACAGCACACTTGTAAGGCACTGCAGAAGGATTTATGTTTTGTTTTGTAATGATTATGTACTGAGGTGTGTCACACAGATACTGATATTGAAACGATGCAGCTTTCTTATATTGTAGACTGTTGTAGTCTAATTTTTGAATCCCTTTCTAAATAAAATGGGTACAATTCTCTTTTTAAAGAAGAATTTGTGTAGTGTAAATGACAGTTGTCAGCGCATAAAACCAGTTATCTGTTGATCTTTAAGAATCAAGACTCCATAGTCTAACAATGGCATGTTTAAATCGAAAATAGAATCGAATCGTGGCCTTAAAATCAAAAGTCAAATCGAATCGTGGATTTGGAGAATTGTGACACCCATAATTCACACTGAGAGCACACATATCAACCACAAATAACAACCCTGTCGTTGCAAGCCATGAATGTTTTTGCAATCATGCTCATATATGCATGTGTGCTCTTTTTGCATGCCCTAGTGAGCGTTTCTAATCATGTGTGTGTAGAAAATGCACAGTGTGTACTGTAAAATATGCATGTTTTGCATACTGCTGGAAGCTACAGTATGCTCAGCTGTAGATGAATATGTCTTATTTAATACAATGCTAATCAGTCTCTTTCATTTACTCTCCCTGTGCTCCCCTCCCTCTCCCGCTCTCACTCATCTTCCTTTTACTCTCTTCTCTCCAGCTATCCCCCTCCCGTCCTCACTTTCTCTCTGCTTTACTCACCCTTCTCTTCACGACCTCCCTCTCATGCCCTGCCCCAGCTGTTCGCTCCTCTCTTGCTGTGATCCACTCACTTATTTTCCTGTCTGTCAGACCTTTTTCCCTCCCGTTCTTTACCAACAGTGCCTCCCTCTCCCACTCTCTATACATCCCCCTCTATAACTGATGGGAAGCAGCAGGTGTTGTTTTCTCAGCTCATCTCCTCATTTCCTCCCTGTTGTGTTGTTGCCTTGGAGTCGAAGTGGTGAGAGAGCAGAGAAATGGGAAGGGTGCCATTCAAGGATGCCCTGAGGTGCATTATGCTAACAGAGAAAAATCACAAACAATACAAATAGATGTTTAAAGAAAGCAATTATTTGAAGAGTGGACGGTTTACAGTGTATTTTAGCTTAGAGGGGTTGTGAAATGGAAAATTAAGTTTCTCATATTTAAGTGATTAACTTTCACTAATCCCAAGTTAATTGCAAAAGTATTTAAAGTTTTTGTTCTAAAGAGGGTTTTGAAAAAGTCTCTCTTCTACCAAAACTCCCAAATATACTTACAAAGAACCCTTGTGTTGCCTAATTTAGTTATTGGGTGTGAATGCTAAAAGCATATAAATGAATGGACGGGATTTTCAGGAATATTTCATGCATTTTCAACTCATATCTGCTCATTCATACTGTCAGCTAGAAACTCCATTCAAACTGCAAAATGTTTTGTATATATTAAGGGTTTTATTCAACTTTTAAACTCAAAAAAACTGCTCTGTTTTTAAGGTACGAGGATGTTCGTCTATGCATTCTTTATGCATCTGAACACCGGGCTATTGTCAGAGAAAAGTCATCTTCATGGTAAAAGGAAACTTGGGGCCGGTTAAATAAAAATAAACCTAGTCTTTTTCTTAAATATAACTTTAAGTCAGACTTGCTATTGGCACTTAAATTTACCTGTTGCATAAAGCTTCCCTATGAGTGACTGATGTAAGACTGACTTAGATAGCCTGTCGTGCAATGCATTATGGGTGAAATAAGACACTTCAAAGAAGAGAAAAAAATGGGGGATGCAACAGCGACGACACCACCATCAAGTATGGGAGAAAATAACAGAAAAGGTAAACAGCATAAATCCAACGGTTGTTAGAACTGATAAAGATGTTCATTAAACATTCAAGAATATGGAACTAGAATCCCCAAAAGTTATGAATAAACAGTTGAAATAGTTAACGCTAGCTAAAAGCTAAAAATAATAGACAAACAATAGATATAAGATAAGCTAAAAGTAATGTATAAACAGTTGAAATATTCAGCTAAAAATTAGCTCACCGTAATGGATAAACAGTTGAAATAGTCAGTGAACTGACGTTCTTTAACAACAAAGCTCTCCCCTCAGGCTTAGCCAGGGGGAGAGGTGGCTAACTTTCCTACCTCAAATTAAGTCAGTCTTAATATTTATGCAACAGACAGGCTTAATAAGGCTAGTCCTGACAATCTTAAGACCAGTCTAAGGCCAAGACTAGTCTTAAACTAAGTTTATGCAACTGGCCCCACTACTGTTTATATAAAACGGGACACAAATTCTAGTCTCCTATAATTACCTTGGTATAAATACATCCTGCACCTTCCTGCTTTGTTTGTTCTCGTAAACATAGACAACTTTAACCTGTGCTGTTTTCTGCAGAGGACGGTCATAAATCACATGACAGCAAAAGGTCGCTGAAGGTCGCTGTTTGAACAAATGACTAATGTTTTACTGGTGAGGACAGTCTCAGAAGGTTGTGACAGATATGTGTTGTATGATCTCGGTATTTATTTAGTGTCGACAAGGCTGCAAAGGTGCATTACCGTCTCTGTATTAATCATATCCAGCAGCTGAGGCCTTGTCACCTGGCTGGTGTGTGTGTGTGTGTGTGTGTGTGTGTGTGTGTGTGTGTGTGTGTGTGTGTGTGTGTGTGTGTGTGTGTGAGGGAGACTAATTAGTACCTAGTGGTCCCATGAAGACATAGAGGCCACAGGGATTGTGCTGCTAAGGGGCTGATGGACTTCTGCACCTTGCTCCTGACCTGCTCCACACACACACACACACACACACACACACACACACACACACACACACATCACAGCAGTTGAGGGTCATCTAAGGATAGCAGGTAGTGTACAAGGGAGAAATGAGTGACGGCTTAGCAGCAGTCCTACCTCACTTTCACAAGATGAAGAGGGGTGAGAGTTTCGCCTGAAGTGGAAACATATTTCAACATCATGCTGTGTAATTTAAAACCACCTCAAAGAACAGTTTAAAAAATTAAATTAACATTAGTTCTTAGTAAATATTTACCCCCAGTAACTGCCAGAGGCCTGTACTACGAAGTGAGTTCAACATACCCAGGGTATCTTCTCGTTATCTGGCTTAACTAACCCTAACAAACGACATCCCGCTAAACGGTCCTACGAAGGTGGTTATCAACTCGGTCAATCAACCCAGGGTTTCTCAATCTGGCTATGAGCGCGTTGACATGAAAGGGCGGTGTTTGCAGCATATCACCAATCACAAACATGGACTAGTCTACTGTCAGCAGAGCGGCATATTTTACAAACCAAGAGCAAACTATAGAATTACACAAATGCAAAGAAGTTGAACCCATAATTTAGACACACTTTTTTATTTAAGCAGTTGAAACTGCCAAATGCAGGAAGGACGGCTTGCAAAAGAAAAATGACCGATGTGTAAATGTGTAATGTAACAGAATTATTAATTTAACGGAATATTCAAAAGTCAGATATATTCGTCTAGATGGGGCAGTGATGTATAAATAGCTTTCAAAATAAATTGGATTAATAGATTATAGTATTTTACATTATGCTATTGATAATGTTGTGGCGTGTATGACTATTTCAGCCCTCCTTCAGCTGCATCCATGACTCCGGCGGTGTGAAACGGACTTTAGAGCAAGTAAAAAAAATAAATATAAAAACATAATTCAAAGCGCTAAGCAGCCACAGCATACTGCCAGCTGTATAGCCTGGATTATGACGTATCTTCTTCATATTTTTGTAATATTATCATACGATTTGCGCACCAAGCTCTGATAAGTCAGTAGGCGGTGCTTTTACATGAGTTGATCTCTTATTTGGAACATAATCTGCTGCGGAGCAGGTTATGTGTTCAGCATAAGTTACCATGGCGATCTACCCCGGTAAGAAGTGAACCACCGTCGTAGGACTGAAAACCCAGGGTTAAACCTGAAGTTACCTCGCTAACCACAAATTCTGCTTCTTAGTACAGGCCTCAGCTGTAGCTGTAACATTGCTAATACATGACCTGTTTTGATTGGAAGAGGTAATACGTTAGCTATAGGCTCTAATAACTTAGGATGGATTTAGCAATGGATTTACAAAAACCTGATGCAATCCAATCTGAAATAGGAGGAAAAGTAAAGTATAAAGAGGCAGATGACTCATGTTGTCGTCAAATCTTTGCATTTACTGAGCGTATCCATGCCTGTCTGGACCTTTCTCCTCTTTGAAAATATTAAGTGATTAAAATCCTTGTCACAGCCTCGTGTCTGATGAGTCAGACCATTTGAGTACTTCCGTCTCTTTCTTCTCTCAATCCATCAAATGTTCTGTTACCTCACAACTCTTTGTGAAGAAAATGAGAAATGACTCACATTTTTAAAAGGTTGGCCTTTTGTGTGATTATGTCCTTCAGAGTAACACTTTCTTCTACAATCATGATTCATAAAGCCCGGGCCACACAGCGCGCATCATGCTCGCGTGACGGCAACGTCGCGTGTTGTTTTTTATTTCGGCGTCCATGTTAACAGGTTAGAGTGGACACACTGCCCGCATGAGACGCACGTCAGACGCGCGTCAGACGCACGTCAGACGTGCGTCTATTTTATAGAATAGAAGGCTCGCCTATTTTTCACGCTTGCCGCTTACCTCTCGGCTGCGTCTCCCAGCAGCAACAGACAGTGAAGGTGATCTATTGACAGTATATGAGCAAGATTACTACAGTTTCCATGTCTAGACATCTGTAGAATATGTCACTGACCATCAATATTTTACACTTCCTATCTAGATTTCAAAATAAAAGTCCTCTAGCGTTTTTAGTGCACAGAATCATTCATTCATTAACACAATGCTTTTATTCTGAAATACTCTAAATAAAGCAGTTGTCTGCTTGCAGGTTTCCATCAAGTTAATATAGTACAGGCTTTTAATTATGTAAACACTGTAGTAGTCATAGCAGAAACCCTACATATGCTATACATATAATAGACTGGGTTAATAGGTTATAAGAACATCAGGTGATAGTTGGCAGTATTTTTCCGATTCGCTCTCTCTCTCTCTCTCTCTCTCTCTCTCTCTCTCTCTCTCAACAAACACCACGTAACTTTATTGTTCTTTCTTTTAGAGGTGTTATTTAATTTTTTTAAAGATATTTAATAATAATTTTCGTTTTCTAAAGGTTAACAAATAACGAAACTGTTTATTTTGCTTTGTTTTATAATAATAAAAAAAAACACTTTACTTATATTTATCATTCTGAAATACTTCAGGTGTTTTTCTCCATCAAGGCGCAGTTCAGCAACAAGGTGGTGAAAAGCTCCAAGTTGCCTGAGATGTCGGAACATCAGCATTTATAATGTAAATTGCTGTCCCGCCCCAGATGTAAATTAAGTCGTTTTCGATAAAAGCCGCAACCTGGAATGCTGTAGAACAGGAACCCGAAACCCCCTGGAAATGTTGTTTAAAACTGTGCCAGTCAAAGTGAAGAGGGATTGCTGTAGGCTCTCTCTTACTACTAATGTATTTATTTATTTTTTTGTATTAATATATAGCCCACAGAAATCCCTCTTCACTGTCAATGAAGAGGGATTTATATATATATATATATATATATATATATATATATATATATATAGCCCATAGAAATCCCTCCTCATTGTCAGTGAAGAGGGATTTATATATATATAAATCCCTCTTCACTGACAGAAAAGAGGGATTTATATGGGCTATATATTAATATTTATGTATGAATTTATTTGCTTGTCTTTAATAATATTTACAAATTACCACACAGTTCTTACCCTTTTTTGTCTTAAATAAATATAAATCACATTTATTATGAAGTTAAATGGCCATTAAAAGGCAAACTCTATGTAGAAAGAAAGGGCTGTCAGCAACAGCAAAAACACAGCTGACAGGTAGCTCCGGGACGCTCCCGAGACGTGGGTAACTCGCGTCTAGTGTGAACACCCTAGGTGGGCATGACGCGGCCACGACGTGACGTTGCCGTCACGCGAGCATGATGCGCGCTGTGTGGCCCCGGCGTAAGTTATAGAGCTGTCAAATGTGGGGGCTTCTACATTGGCCACAAACTGCAGTAAATGTGCCCTTCACTATCATGTGATTATTTAATCAAGAAGATGTTTCATTAAAGCCATCAAAAAGCAAATGAATCCATGACACTAGCCTCGAAAATATGGAAACTGTTATTACTTGAAAGCCATTTTAAGAGTTACAATGGCTCAGGCATTGGCAGGCGTCCAGCATGGTGCAGTCCTCTGTCTGTATTTCTGTTCAGATTGATACTGTAAGGATATCTGATCTGAGATGTGATTGCCACTTAGCATTGAGCTCCATCTGTGTTTTTACACACTCAACTCTGCTCTCATGTTTCTTCTGTGTTGTATGTGATTTAGTTTCTTTGTCTCTCTGCTGGCCTTCGCTCATCTAATATCACCAACCTCCATCTTCCTGTCTTTATCCTCTGCTCTGCAGTGCAGCTCTTATCACTACACTGTCTCACTTTGTCCTTGCCTTTCCACCACATTATCTCCTATTGTTGTCTCTTCTTCCCTCCTCATGACTCCATCTCTCAAAGCAGGTATCTCTCAACCGCATCAGAAAGCAGAATTTTCCTTTCTCTGTGTTTCTTTCTGTTCTTTGTTCTTTTTTTATACTTACAGATGGCACTGCAGCAGAGCCTATTTTAATTTCATAAATCATGTTTCACTGCTTTGTACCTATTTGATTACATAATTCTTCTGCCTTTTTGTGGTTGTCATGTATTTATACTCTTCTGAACAGCAGTTGCCAAGCTGATTTGTCCTTCAGATGTGTTTTCTTACCTTCAATACAAGGAATTTGGTGGATTTGATTACAGTATTACTAGGGCTGTACATTTAACAATTAACAAGTATTTCATTAGTTTTAAAATCAGTATAAATGAAGTAATTTGCAAAAAAAAAGAGGCAATAATACCGCATATCGCACTGTTGAGAAAACCATTATCACCGCAGGGGAAATTCCTTCACCGCGACAGCTCTAAGTATTACATTTATTATTCAAATTGAGATGCTTCTTTAAATACAAAGCAAGGAATGTCAATAATTGATCGGTCCACTATTTATAAAGCATATCAGAATCGTTCGTAGAAATCATGCTTAAAGTTTGACTAGAAATGTAAAGTAAATATATAAACTACTAGTAGTGCTGAGAAAATTCAAATCTTTGCAAATCTGTGGAGCTGCAACGATTTATCGATTAGTTTACAGCTATTAAATGAATCACCAACTATTTCGATCAATCAATTAATCGGTTTAATTAGATTTTTTGGAAAAGAAAGTCAAAATGATCTCATTCCAGCTTCTTAAATGTGAATATTTTCTGGTTTCTTTACTCCTCTGTGACAGTAATCTGAATATCTTTGAGTTGTGGACAAAACAAAACATTTGAAGTCGTCATCTTGGGCTTTGGGAAACACTTATCTCCATTTTTCACCATTTTCTGACATTTTATAGACCAAACAACTATCCGATTAATCCAGTAAATAATAAACAGATTTAAAGATGATAAAAATAATCGTTAGTTGTAGCCCTACAAATCTGTATGTGGTATGCATCAGGCAAGTACCTAAATTAATCAAACATTGGACTTCTAGAGTTGAGTCTTGTGTATAATTAAGTGCTTAGGCCACTAGAGGGCAGGACACAGAATAGTTTGTGCGGATGCTGTATTGTGGAGGTACTGAGGAAGTAGGGCAATTTCATATAGGATTAGTATTCACTTCCTGGTGGTAACTTCTAAATAATGGTTTAGTTTAAAGATTTTTTTCCACTTGTAGATTTTTAATTCATATTTAAAGTTAGAGTTTAGTTTAAAGTTTTGATTAAATAAAAAAAAAAATCGAATAAATAAACATTGCCTATTTCGTATAACAAGATTAAAAAAAGAAAGAAATTATGAAGCACATTAAAGTTTTATATACAGCAATATGCTAAACAAGCCACCTAATTAATACCAACGGCACAAAAAACTGCCTAGCATTTGCAGGCTGATTGATTAACTTTATAATCCCAGAGGGAAATTGGTTTGCAGCATGGAGACAACATTAAACATACACAGTAATTATAGTTAAAGGTCACATATTATGCTCATTTCCAGGTTCATAGATGTATTTTAATGTTGCACTAGAACATGTTTACATGCTGCAATGTTCAAAAAACCCTTTATTCTTCTCATACTGCAGCCTGAGTCTGCCTGCCTCAGAGCCTAATTCAGCCTCTGTCTGAAAACCACTGATTCACAGCCTGTCTCCTCCCACTCTGCTCTGATTGGTCAGCGTTTTCTGTCAATCAAACTTCCTCAACAACACAGCGTCACTATCTCCCCCTCCCTCCCGGAGAAGCTCTGGAGAGAGGAGTGGAGGGAGAGGCAGCTAGAATAGAGCTTATAAACCACTTTAAAGTTTATAAACCAGAAACTTCACCCAGCGCACGTTACCGGAGGAATCTGATCAGAAATCGGCGACACATGATGAACATCTGCGGTCCAGATTCCAGGTTTTCCTGACGGTTTCTCTCAGGTAAATAATACTATTTATAGCTCTGTTAGTTAGCTCAGTGTTTACCTCATGCATCAACTCTGTAAACCGTAAACATACACTCTGTTTTACGTCTGTCTTTACAGATCCATCTGTGAGAAATGACCGACAGAATCATCCCAGAGGAGAGCAGATAGCTGAAAGCAGATGGGAGATACAGAGCTAACCGTTAGCATGTAGCTACATGCTAACGGTTAGCTACATGCTACCGCTATGACACGGTGTGTAAACACAGCGACCATCAGGGTGGAAAATAGAAGATGTGAAACAGTAGTCAGTTCATTATTTCTGCTAAAAGATAAATGTATGGAAGATCAGAGTAATGGTATATTATTTACAGTAGTAGCTGTCTCTGTGTTACCATGACTACAGACCACCGGAGCTTAGCTTACCATAGTTTACCAGAGCTGAAGACTTTCTCCTGTACCATGTCACATAACTAACTAACAGGTGAGATGATTACAAATGCTGTGAATAATTAATATTGTCATCTGTCAACTCAAATAAAGTTTGACTGTGAAACAGAAATGTGTTGTGTTGCTTACAAGTCACTATTTACTACCTGTACTCTGCTACATGCATGACATCAAATATATATAATATATAAATATCATCTGTTTAAACAGTGTAATTACATAAAGCCTTTGTGAAAGAACATGTTATATTTAGATGATGGGAGTACATGAAGCCTGTTCTGCTGGTTCTTGCAGACTTTGCTCAAGTTAGGTTGAGGAGGAGAGACAGTGACGCGCTGTGGGGCGGGGTCAGCTACTGAAGGTTCTCTCTGGTTCGACCAGGAAACCCTTACATGGCTTGCATTTCTCTAATGACGTCAGAAGAGAAGGAAAAAAAGCGATTTTTTTTTCTGCACCCATTTCCGGACAAACGGAGGAGGAGAAAAAGAGAGAGGATGGTCTTTTATGATACTATGGTGGCCTGTAGACACACTGGGGACAGATATTGATGTTTAAAAGACATGGAAAAGTGCATTTTGCATAATAGGTGACCTTTAAAGACAGTGTCCACAGATGGCAGACATCCCATTCCAGTGAATAGACAGAACACAGTGCTACGCAGCGCTAATCTAAAGTGCTTATAAAAGTACAATAATTCAATATGAGTATATAATGGTTTCATTGCTGGACAGCAGCGCTCACAGAGACAAACAATTTCTAAAACATTTAGTACAACCACCAAGCTTCGTCAAGTGTTCAGGATATAGGATCAAGTAGCGCTAGACAATCTCTAAATACAAAAACACAGGAGTTGTCACACTGTGAAATACAAGAAGTCTTTATTCAGTACACTTGAAAAATATCTGCATAAATATTCTTCAAGCATAATCTGCAATGCATGGCTAGAGGCAAACATTGAGTATGCAGAGGTTTTTTTTTTGTTGTTGTTTTTTAAACAAAACAGCAATTCCCCAAATGCATCTGGTACCACCAACAGTCTACTATTCAGTATCCTTGTTTACCACTAACACTGATTGAACAGGAAAAATAAGTCACCACCCACGCTGCTAAAAGTCAGCTACACTTTATCTCAGTCTGTATAAAACAAGAATGAATAATGCTTCTATCACAATCGCTGGCATTGTGTAGTTAGTTTGGTAAAGCACAGAAGCCGAGAGTGGGCGGGGGAAGGCAAATGGCCAAGAAGAGCTGTTAGTGGGGCGAAGAGTGGGGGGCTGTGGAAGCAGTACTTACTACTGGAGACCCAGTAGGTATTGAGCTTAAAAGTAAAGAATCAGTACAAATGATTTGGTCATTCATTTTTTTTTCTCTGCACTACTGCCAACTCTGACTAGACTTGTGCAGACCAGATGTAGAAACACTCCTACCTCAGAGTTATTTACTGTATGAAGCTTCCTACACTATCAGCTAAGAGTGGAGGTTGTTCTTCCAGAGAGAATGACGTCTCTATAAAGCTGCAATTATTTTTATTATCAAATAAAACCACCGTCGCCTCACGGTGAGGAAGTTCTGGGTTTGAACCCGCCGGGCTAGCACGTTCTCCTTGTGCCTGCATGTGTTTCCTGCGGGGCCTCCGCTTTCATGCAGGTTAGGTTAATTGGCGACTCTAAATTGCCTGTAGGTGTGAGCTACTCTATTGCCTCCCACCCAGTGTCAGCTGGGATTAGCTCCAGCCCTCCCGCAATCCACATTATTTCTTGAGTAATTATTTGGTCAGAAAATAGTGAGAATTGCCCATCACAATTTCCTGAAGCCTAAACCTCTTCAAATGTCTTGTTTTGTCTGATCAACAGTCCAACACCCAAATAAATTCAATATACTGTTACATAAGACAATGAAAGAAATATATTATCGCAAAATAGACACAGGAACTGTTGAAAATCAGAATCAGAAATACTTTATTGATCCCCGGGGGGAAATTGGGGCATTACAGTTGCTCTTGTATAAACATAAGAAATGTAAGAAAATAGAAGTAAAGGAGTATGTAACATGTAAATTATGGACATAATGCTATGATGTGTACATGAGGCTACAATATAAACACAGTATATGTAAAGAATTACTAAAATTAAAAAATAAGAAAATGAGAATACAAAAATATGTACAAATATTGCATTAAGACGTGTAATATATAGCATATAACCACAGTGCAAAAACGTAAATACAAAATGCTGAGAAGTGGGAATGATATAAATAAGAATATTTCTTGAATGTACAGTATAATGTAAATGTAGTATTGAATTATTGCACAAATTATTGTACAGTAAGGTCAGTATTGTATACAGCAGCTGATGGGTGAAGTCCCGGTCCAGTCTATTGACTCAGAGGGCGGAGTTGTAAAGTTTGATGGCCACAGGCAGGAATGACTTCCTGTGGCGCTCTGTAGTGCATCTTGGTGGAATGAGTCTTGCAATGTGGCATTTTCACTTTAAAGATAATATAGATTTTCTGTTTATGTTGTGTTTTTTGATACAGTATAATTTGGTATAACTGTGGCACTGGCTAAAATCTGCGAAATCTTACAGGTGAATTCTGAGCATGCCTGTGTTTGCTGCTGAGAACATGATGAGGTGCTGCCAGGCGTCTTTTTTAGCTGCAGCTATTTTAGCTTCTAACTCACCTACATCAAATCTGAGCTTCCCAAAATAAACAACAAGCGTCAGCCTTTATGCAAGTTATGAGAGGTTTGGGGGTAGCCTTAGGAAAAGAGGGAATTTACCAGATTGGTTAACTGATTTTTGAATAACCATGGAAAAAAAGGGGAAATGCATTGATTGTAAAAAGAGTCATTGTGGATAAAAGATAAGGTGAGAACTTCTATTCCTTGTTGAGAGGGTATAAAGGAGGTATTTTTAGTCCTTGTCAAACTGAGAATGATTTCTGTCTCAATAAATAAATGTTGGTTTTCAGAGCTACAAACGCAGACAACAGAGATAAAGATTTATCATGCCCTTCAGACTTGCATGCAAATTTAACTGCGCAGCTGAGAAATAAACATGTTATTTATGCCCTGCAATCAGTTTGATACAGACAGCACACACTAACGAGACAAATTAAACCAGTAAATGAGGCGGAAGGAAAGAGTGGAGGCTTCAGAGTCAGGATATGTGTGTGAAGAGATGATGAAAGAAAAAAATTCCTAGAATCATGTGGGATTCATGCTGTTATACTGTACGGTAAAATGATTTTTAGCGGATCTTGTTTTAACATTTATTCAAGTCATCAGAATATGGGCCATCAAAGGTTTGAAGAGTTATTTTCTTCTAATTTTTGGATGCAAATTTCAGTTTTGTAGGATTTTTTCTACACTTAAATGAATTCATCTGAGACAACAGGTTGGGTGAAATGAGAAGAGGTGCTAAGCTTATAAATATTTTGTAATAGGTCACTAGAGACTTGAGTACAGTATGCAATGCCATCTTTAGTCAGAAACTGGCCTGTGGCGCCCCTTAGTGGGCAAACAGTTGATGAGCTGGAGAAAAAAGTTGTGGCTTAGGTAAATACTGTAAACACAGTTGAGTTTCGCACTATTCTTTTTCATCTTCTATTATCTCTTTGACTCTAAATGAATATTGAAACTGTGTTCTTTAATTTCATGCACTTCCTTCTCCATTACTTTCTCTTCTCAGGACTGCAAAGATCCTCCAGATTGCTGCCTCAGTGAGTCTTTCACGTCTCCGTCCAGCACTCTGGGTGTTGACCTGCGCCGCGGCCGGCGACGTTTCTCAGGCAACCTGCAGCTACCCCCGTTGTCATGGCGCCAGGGGGAGAGGGCACGGACTCCTGATGACGAAATCATGGCCAGGCCGACGTCCTTGCCCTTTGGAGCCCCTCCCAGGATAGACATCACGCCGGTTGATCCTGAATGGTGAGTGGACAGTAAAATAGATGGCAGCAAAGCAAGCCCATTGTTTATGACACAATGTGAAACCGTCTGGATACAGTCAAACACCTGGAGTAATCAATCTAAACATTAGACTGCTCTTCTTAGTTCATGAGAAGTCGACACTGTGGAGATCAGTGTTATTCATGTGTTCTAATTAAAGTGCACAGGCTCTACTGCTGACACTTTAAATAGATATAGTATACATATGATATACTATACTATCAGTAGAGGGGGCCTATGTGGTTAGCATCTGTGTCACTGGATAGGGATATTTTTCAGCTGATGTGGATATTGGGTTTCTTGGGTACATCAGACAGATACAGCACTCACTGATGATTGAAGGTCAGTTTTTGACCCAGAGTTTCCAGTTGGGCCACCTCACTTTAAACAAAGACAACCTCAGATCATTTTATAAAAAAATAATACATTAGGGCCCACCTCTTAGTCGATTAGTCGACTTATTGGTCATTTTGGTCTTAGTCGACTAATATTTCTTAAGTTGATTAGTTTTCTATGCTTTTTTTTCATGCTGAATGACATATTTCACAAACACAAGATTTGAAGTGGTCGCTTTGTGTGATTTTTTGTGGAGAAACTCAGTTTTACATATCTGTCGATTAAATCGACAAAATCGTACAAGTGTTGGTCAACTAAGAATTTCTTTGGTCGAGGACAACCCTAGAATATATTTTTATTCAATAATACATAAACCTTCAGGGAAAACGAGCTCAATCGCTGTATGTAGCCCGACTGATACTGGATTTTTGAGGCTGATACTGATATCAATATTTGGAACAATAATGATATATTGTATGATAGTAATTTTTTTAACATAAGCAAATAATCTTGATACAGATCAGTTAGATTTGTTTTTCATGACCAAGATACAGGCGGAGTGGGACAATTTACATTGTCAGTGCTCTCTGTTGTACAAACTGTAAAAGTGACGCTGTTTTTACATTACGTCCAAGTCCAACATAGTTTGACATTTCCGTACTAATATTTCTCATAACTTGGCGGCTGACATATACACTGATACCAATGTATCTAAAATAAGCTACAATCTATAAGGTCTACGGTAACTCTATTGATGTATCACACAGCAAATGCCATACAGTACAAAGTGTGGCTGTTGATAAGGCTGTCATCAAATTGATCGTGAGGGTGGTAAAAGGAGGTTTGAGTTACATCCTTCGAGGCGAAGTCTAAAAACTGAGGAAGTCAAAAAGCTCCTAAGTGGCAAAGCATCATGGTTGGATGAGATTCACCCTGAGATGCTGACTGGCATTTGAGGGTGGTGGTTCCCATTATTGCTGAAGGGTACCTGGTCTGCTTCAATTATCAGGGTGCTGTAAAGGAGGCTCCAGCTGATTGTTCAGCTTCAGGTTTTAGAGGAGCAATGTGGGTTTTGTTTTGGTTGTGACCGTGTCTCTCCAGGTGTCCTGTGGGGATCTGTGTAGGGAATATCGGGCACTGGGGCCATTATTACTATGAGCCATCTGATACTTGTATATTTGGAGTGAGTGCTCAGCCTGTACTGTATTCTTCAAGTACATTCTCTGTTGGCACCTTGTCACCAACTGTGTTTATAATGTCAGAATCTCAAGGCACAGCTGAGGAGTGGAGACTGTAACCTTTAGTGTGCACTGGGCCTGAGATGTCTTGATAGGTGGCTAATCATTGGAGACATGGTTATTTTATAGCAAACCACGGGTTCCCCCAGTCATACTGAGCAAAGACTGGGCTCAAGCAATCTTGTTAGAATCCTACTCTGCTTCAGTGACTGATCTGTCATGTTGTGTTCAGCTTGTTGAAGATGACACTGCCTTGTTACATTATTTATGCACCATGCTTTCAGACACAGTTGTGTACACACACACACACACACACACACACAAACACAGCAGGTACAACGTGCAGTTTCAGATAACACATACACAAACATTTGCCAGTTCTGGGCGGGCAGCCAGTTGTCCAGTCGTGTCAAATTCAGATATGCTTTTACTTAACTAGCTAATCAGTCCTGATTGGCCCTGTGCTCGAGTATGGTGTGTGTGTGTGTGCGTGTAGGTGTGTGTGATAGTAGTAAAGATGGAGCCAGTTGAGGAACACTTTAAATGGAGTTGCCAAGTGTTTCATTCCTTTCAGTTGGATGAATAAGAGGTACTGGAAAGGTTTATGCTAATCAGTGCTGATTGGTGATGCACTCAAAAGTGTATGTGTGTTTATGTGTACTTTATATATATGTGTGTGTGTGTCCTGTCCTGGTGACCTTTTTTAGCCAAGTAATGCCTCTTTGTGACCCACTGTGACAGATTATATGTCTATGAGCAGATTAACCAGAGATGTTCCCATCTCAGATTGATTCATTTAGATAATTTCTAAAGTCCTATAAAGATAAAACTCTTCATGAGAAGAAAATCCAATATTTGACAAAAACCCAGAAAGGAAACTATATATATTTTGTATAGCAGTAATGCTTTTTCTTCTTCTCTCCTATCTTATTAATTACCTCATGACCCCTCACATTTATCTTGTGATCCAGGTTGGAAAGCACTGCTCTAGGTCACTAGTACTCTTACTATGCTTGGGTCAAAGCCACAGTGCCCGATCAGTTGCGATCATTGTTCTTGAGGAATTATTGTATTTGATAGAAAGAATTGTAGGCAAAGGTATACTCATCTCCTTATCTTCAAAAAGCTTATGTTTTAGCAGTTCATTTTGTCATCAGTCATTTTCTTGATACACATTTGACATTGATATACAGTCAGGGTCTGAAATTAACTTTTTTCACTGCCTGCCACTGTGGCAGACAAGTATTTTTTTTTGTCTGCCGGATTTGAAATCTCTGCGCTAAATGAAAGAATACAATTTTGGATCTGATGTCATTCAATTTTGATATATTTTACATAAAAACATTATATACGGTGAATTACAGTGTTCGAATTTCACCGTAGCTTCTGGGGAGCCCTATTTTTTGAGCATGGGAGGGTACTGTACACAGTACTGTACTGTACTTTGTTATTATCGTGTGAATGCGTGGGATGAATTAAAGGCATGAAAGTTGGCACACTGAGAAAATAAATGAAAAATAATGTAATTTTCTTCAATGCTCTTTGATGAATCACATTGTACAGAAAGACCTGCTTATTGAGAGGTCATTGAGTGAATTCTTGAAGAGCTGAAATTTCTATTTCTACCAGAAGAGTGCAGTGTAAACATGGTTGACTGGATGGGCTTACACACACATACACACAAATATTCACACATACAGACTGGTGACAGATTAAAGGAAAAATCTGAATAAATGAGTAGAAAAAGATAAATAGAGATGCTTCCACACTTGGGTTTACTGAATGGTCTGATGAGAATGAAAATGGTGAATGATCAACAGTTCCTAAAATAATGTTCCTATCCTAACTTAAGATAGGAGAGTGTATTACACAAACATCCTAACTTCCCAAAATCTTAAATAAACTACTAACTTTAGGATAACCGTTAAGCTGTCCCAACGTTCCCTTTTCCACTACTTTTCTTCTCCTCTTTGGACATAAGAGCTGCCTTCTACTTCATATCACTTGTCAGTGTACTGATTTTGTTTTTGATAGTATCAACGCTTTGTTGGATGCCGGATACAAAGGAGACTGTGTCTGTTATCTTAGCCCACTCTCTTTCTTTTATCTCCCAAGTTAGCGTTGTTTTAGAAGAACATTTTTGGATTTCTCTACAGATGTTATCAGTGCCTGCCGTTGTTTTTGCTCCATTTTATATACAGTATGTTTCAATGTATGTTTCAGTATGTTTCAATAAGAAAAACAATGGTTTAAAAGTTGTTTAGCTTGGGGAGATGAGAAAAGCAGCGTTGGTTGCTAGGTAATATAAAAGTTGATAAACGATGTTGGATTGAGCATTTAGGATTTCCTAACCTGAGATATGATAGGATGGAGTGAAATAAGACAGGATTCCTAAAGTTAGTTAGGATTTGCTTCTGTAATAAGAAATTGAGAAAGAAATCCTATCTCAGACTCTTCCTATCTTAACTTAAGACTTAAGATAGGAAGATTCTTTAATGATCTCAAACCAGTTTAACACCTGTGGGAGATTTTGGACTTACTAGTTACTTAGTGGTCTCCTCCATCATCATGAAAACACCCAGTGGCTGTACAGTCCACTCGGACAACCACAGACTTTATAGCAGATGCGGTGTGTCAGTCGTCAGTAACCCTGGTGGTAGAGGCAGACATGTTTCCCCCCCGTGTGCTTTTCCCTCCTGGCCTTGCTCTCTTTTAAAAAGCTATCACACTATGTCTCCTTCAGGCATCACTGCTGCTACAGTATAACGTCAGGGTCAGCAGAACCTTCCTGGAGGTCCTCAAGTCTGATTACTCCCCTCCCTAGTAAAGCCTGAAGCTGGTAGATGTGTCTGTATGTTACAGTGTGTCTAGATATGTCTGTAACACAACACTGTAGCACAGCTCCTCGTCTCGTCTTAATCCCATCTTTTTCTTGTACTTATTTAAGTGCTTTCATCAATGTTTGGAACGAGGCGGAGGGAGCAAGAAGTTATTTTGGGATTCAATTATATTTCCTGCTGATGTACACAATTGTTTCAGAGTGCCTCATGGATTGTGTGTGTGGTTGGGCGTGCTTGTGCCACTGCCTGAGAAAACCCAGTGTGGTGCAGAAGGAAACTGTAAATCAGAGTCAATGACTGAAAGTTGGCACCTACTGAAGTTACTGTATACGTGTGTGTTTATGAGACTGAGACATTGAGAGCTAGAACAGAGCTAAATGAAAGCCAGTGGGTGCATTTACAGTCCGACTAGCCAGCCTTGAGACCTCAAAAATAGGGAGGATTTCAAAAGCAAATCAGGGGTCTGGGTGTCCTCCCTCAGATAAAGTTTCAGAGACTTTGTTTCCTACATTCTGGTGACTTTTAAAGAATGAAAATAAAATAATAAGCACACTGCAACAGCATTTTTTTGTTAAATAAGCCTACTTTTAATTCTCAAGAAAGAAAACTGAATAATTTGCCCCTCTGGCGTAAACTTGTGTGAATCTAATATTCATCGTTTATTATTCATTCATTTAGTATATCATTTTCTAGTACTCTCCAATTCTCTCTCTCTCTCTCACTCAGTGAAGGCCTTTTCAGACACAATGCGACAAAAGCACCATTGCGCTCTGAAACTCGTTGTTTCCAATGGCTTGTGCCACGCCACGACGGCTGTTCGCTGCGTTGAGCAAAGCCCAAGTTAGAGCGCTGCATGCTGTGATGTGAGGTGAGCACAGCTCAAACTGTGTTGTGTCGCGAGCAGTTCTCTTCCATTGGGAAACATTATGTGTAGCTGTAATGTTGTCCAGGTGGAAACAGTAAGACTTATACACGCTGTAGAGTACCAGAAACAGGTTGAGATAACAATAAGGCGTGAAACGTTGTCATAAATCAGGAGAAATGCAGGAGAATTGTAATCCTGGGAGGAAACCGGGACAGGGCAATGAAAAACGGGAGTCTCACGGGAGGGTTGGCAAGTATGTTTACAGTACATGCGTTCACTGGTAATCAGACCGTAACCTGATGTAGCTCTAGCAGTCACTTCATCTAGATTGTCCTAATCAGGCGAAGAAAAGTATTCACAAACAATACAAACCAACATGTCTGTTAGTTCTGTAACCATATTAGGGTTGTGATATGACAATCATCTCCTGTCTTTTGACTGCTGCTGACGGCCAGCTGATGGTAAACTTGCATGAACGTCTGCACGAGAGGAAAAAACTAGTCAGTAGTATTTAGTGTATTTGTTAGTTAAGACAAACAGATTAAACCTCACCATGGTGATGCCACTGCGAATCCCCTTAAACTCCCTTGTGCACAGATCTTCCCAGAATGCTGGTTCTTATAAACATTTATCTATTTAAAGTCAAAAGTTCAGCTCTGTGTGATTCATAATGATTTAATAATATCCCACTATGACTGAAATTTTGCCATTTTGGATCCCTCTCCAAACTTGATTTGAAACTATATTTGGATGTGTTCGTCACCCTGGGACGGGCCAACACCGGTCAGATCATGGCTCGTCTGCACTCTGTGTACTTTTCTTTGCGCTGCCCTCTCACCCCACACAGAAATTGAATCTTACACTTTTCATTTTAGCACGCACATAGACCAAGGCAGACAAATTATGCACAAAGATTGCATTTGTCTTAATGTGAAATTCCAGTTATTCAGTTCCAACTATACCATGCGTATAAAAAGTATTAAGCACCCTTGGGCTTCAACTTTGAATATCAGCAGATTAACTACATGTACGTAGGTTAACAGAAAAATACATTTCAAAGCATTTCATTCCTTCATGCTGCTCCAATTGAGTAGCTTTTTAGTAAGCTAAATTTATCGTAGAACATTATAAATTCTTATATTTTTTTGTTGACTAGGTGGGGCTGTTGGTGCAACACAACTCTCAATCTATGGGGACATTCAACAGTCAACATGCATCTAATATTTCAGCATCATTTTGTATGATTATACAGCTTAGCTAGAGGAACATTGGATGGTCAAATATGACCCAGTTTTATGCTAAATCCTTGGGACAAGAAGTCATGTCCTCCACAGCTTCACCAGCTTTGGGAGAGTTTTGATTCAGAGGAAAAATAATCTGTTTTTATCAGTATTTACCTCGGCTACTCTCCTGGTTGTCAGTTTGTGTTGCATGGTAATCCTGAATTAAACCTCAGAGTAGTTTAGTCTGTTAGGTTGTGAGTTGACAGAGACGTTAATAGGATAACTGTTGTCATGCTACAACATACTCAAACATCCCAGGGGGAAATTTGTAGCGGACATCACTCTTTTTCTGTCCTCTAGGATTGTACCAAAAAATAAATATTAACAAGGTCACCTTCAAATCATAATACACTTTGTTCGGCTTTTTCTCTTTCGATTTCTCCACAACCCACCTGTATCCCGTTTGCTATTATACTCTGCTGCCTTTTATTCATATGTTTCACTGTTTGTTTTCCATTTCTATAAGCTTTTGTCCTTTGTTTATTGATTGCATGGATATAATTCATATGGATAAATAATTCAGCCTCTTTTTACCTGTGAATGTCACTTCAATGTTTATTATCTGCTTTCTCTTTTTGTTTGAGCCTCTCTCTTTCTCTGTTTTTCCATGAACCTTTGTGAATGAGTTAATCTGCGCCACAATGCAGTATTGTTTTTCACTTATCTGAGAGAGACGGAGAGTAAAAGAGGGAATAAGGAAGAGATGGTTTACGTAACCACAGATGCTACATTAAGGACTCTCATCTCAAGACCTAAATCCATCACACACACACTCCCGATCACCTTCATCTGACCCACATACTCAGAACAAACACTAAACACAAGGAGACATGGAAGGTGTCCACTCGCACACACAGGTCCTAAGGATGTTCTGTTCATCCTCCTCAGGTTTTCACTGTGGGAAACCAAAGACTAGGCAACGTTGGGCGGGCTGAGGCATTTTTCTTGCACGTTGTGATATTACAGAAAGTGACAGGTGGGACTCGGAGGAACAGGGATGGTAATAAAATGTCTGTTCAACATTGTAGGGGGATAAGATAAAAAAATTGGCAGTATACTGATTGATCAATTCTATTATCTGCTTCCTCATACAGCCACATTGGTTCAAATCAACATATGACAGAACCAGAACCGTACATGGATCTTTAAGAAGCTAAAACCAGAGTCACCACAGCCTAAGCAGAAAACGATTTATCAAGTATTTTATCTGGTTTATCTTTTAAAAAGTTCAGTAACATGTGAGACAAATGCTCATCACAGTATCCCAGAACCGAATGAGACAAAAACTAAAAACTCTATCAATTTACAATGATAATAGGTTTAGATTCCAATGGTGGCAGCGTGGGGTTGTTTCCGACTCACATGATCCAAATAATTCCAATAACTCGTCATTTGAAAGTCCATAAACAAAAAATGTATTGAGATAAAATGGATGTAAGCACTTAATTGATTTCCAATAATAAATATATACATATATTTGTTTAAATCAAGCATGTTTGCCCACTCCCATGTTGATAAGATTATTGAATACTTGACAAATCTCCCTTTAAGGTACATTTTGAACAGATAAAAATGTGCGATTCAATTGCGATTAATTGTGATAAATCATGCGATTAATTGCAATTAAATATTTGAATCGATTGATAGCCCTAATATTCATACATTTACATAACCATAACAACAAAAAAAGGCCAAACCAATGGCATGACACGTCTGACCGTCATTCTGTCCACCACTTTGGTCTAGACTGAAATATCTTAACAACTATGAGATGAGACAACAGAGGACACCAGAGGATGAATCTTACTGACTTTGGAGATCCCCTGACCTTTCCTCTAGCACCACAATGAGGTTGACATTTGTTGGTTTAAGTGAAACAACTTTTGGATGAGTTGCCATAAAATTTGGAGATATTCATGCCCTCCTCAGGATCAATTTTAAACACTTAGGTGAACCCTTAACTTTTCATGTCGCGCCACCATTTGGTTAAAGATTCAATCTGTACAATACTTTGGTTCAGTGTTTATCGGCAAATGTCTGTCAATTTAATAATTGATTGATTGACATATCATTTTATTCAAATCATTTTCCGGGGTGGCCCAGATCTAAAAAAAATGCAGGATTTTTATCAATCCCCACCAATATACCACTTACATTTATGTCCACATATTGAGCTCTTTTACAGTCGGCTGCAGGGCCTGTTGTATATCTCTGTTCTTCCTGTGCTGTGACTGCATTGTGTGCTTTCATTCAAGCTCTCAAGGATAGAAGAAGGCAAGTTTAATGTGGAATGAAATGGCCCAGTCACTCTCTAATTCAATCTCTTTCAATCTTTCATCCCTTTTAAAATGGCTTGTTGGCATTGGTTTCCTGCCCTTCTCATTTGTGCTTTGTCATTCATCTTTTGTTATCTCCCTTTTCAGTGCAGAAATCTCGCTAATATGCAGGAGCCAGCAATAGTACTTTCAGATATTTTTGTATATAAGTTTTTCGGCCATTCTTTTATTTTTTCTGTTTAATATTAAGTCTGCCGCATCAGCACTGGTTTCAAGAAGAAATGGCAAGCAGATGGAGAAACTGAGATATCTGTCTTTCTTTTTCAATTCTATGAAGTGCTTTTTAGCCATGCTAGCAGCATGGCTCTATGGATTGCGTTGTGGCAGATTATGTCAACAACTATTAGATGGATTGCCATTCAATTATGTGTTGCCATCAGAAGTCTTCTCAGTGTACCAATTGTACCTTCCAATTTCTGGATTCACTGAGCTTAACTCAAGGAAGTTCACGTAACACATCCTTCGTACATGCTAAGTCACTGAGGAACCCCGTTAAAGCAAGATGTTTCAGGAGGCCCCTGTATTTATCCTTCTACACATTCGAGCGTATGATACATCATAATTTGCCTTTTTGAAAATGACGGGCCAACACAGGAAATTCCTTCAGCACTGCTTTTACTATGTTGAAGCTGCTTGCTACCCATCTGACAGTGAAAACCAGTCTGATTTTCAGAATCTGGGTATTCTGCTGTGTCCCTTAACTCTCTTGCATCTCTTGAATCCACCCACCTCTTTCAAAGAGTGCACTGCCAACTCCAAACGTTGAGCAAGGCAGCAAACTGACTGGACTTAAGGATCGTCACAAGTCCATTTTCTCCCGGTCAGGACAGCCACCCCATTGAGACAACGCTGATGAGATTTTTACGCAGAAAATCATCATCTTTCTCAGCTCCTTGAAAGCTCTCTTTTAAAGAACTACATATCGACTCAGCATATGTTCCCCTGCCCAGTTCAACTAGGTCAAAAATCACATGGTCTTTACCTCCTGTTGACTAATGGGAACGTCAAATGATTTGACATTAGACACAAATGCCGCCTTCATTTCTTTCACTACATGCCCTGAAGGAATAGTCAGACCTGTGTGCAGTGCCGACTGGCGCACCATTCAATTCATTGCGTTTTACGAGGGCCCTCATTTTTGTGTAAGCCACCTTTCACTTTGCAACCTAAGTGGTTCTAAATGAGCTGATCGTTTCTTGCATCAGACTAGCACCCATATCTGCAATCTTTCTGTGAGCGTTTCACTTTTCATTTATGCTATTTCAATTGCTGTCTTGTAAGCAATGCTGTCACGGTGCTCGTTAAAGTTGTTGCGCAGTTGCTTTTGTACACAGCCACTCACTGTTTAATCACCATTAATCCATTCCTGTGCCAAATGCACAGCTTTCACCTTGTCATCAGCAACAAAGTCTTTGCTTCTTTCTGCTGCACACAAGGCATCCAACATTCCCGTCCCACTAAACAAAAATACACAGGTTTTTCTCCTTCCAAACTGTCCACTTTGCGTGGAACAGTGGAAACAGTGGAAAATGTGGCTAAACTTTCAGCAGATGAAGCGCTAGTACAAGCAACAAGACCATAGCTAACGCCAATGTTACCGTGGATTGTCCGGTTCTGGTTGTTACTAGACGCGGCAGATTCATCGTTTGCCCCACTAGCATCATTATCTTTGGCGTTCTTTGTAAATCCAAAGTAAGCGAAAAGCTTCGCTTGCCTCCATTGTTCCACGGTAAAGGGACTGAATCTTCTCGCTTCTCAGAAAACTGTTGACATGCCGTGGATGACAACCATTTCAACAACCAGTATTGGATGCAACTGGAATGTATTAGTCAGTAAGACAAATACAGGTTCGTTGTTTTTATGCCACTGTGCCAGGGACAGCCGTTGCCAGAGGCATTATGTTTTCCGGTTGTCCGTCCATCCCATTCTCGTGAACGCGATATCTCAGGAAGAGTTTCTTCTAATTTGGCACAAACTTCCACTTGGACTCAAGGATGAACTGATTAGAATTTGGTGGTCAAAGGTCACTGTGACCTCACAAAACACATTTTTGGCCATAACAAGAATGAATATGCTAATTATGACAATTTCACACAAATGTCTAATAGGATAAAATGATGAATTGATGACATTTTGGACAGATGTGGATGTAATTTGACTGGTTAGCAGTATCATACAACCGCAAGGCAGTAATTCTAGTTAATCCTGTTTCCATTGTTGTGTTTTGTCAAGTATTAGTTTAACCTGTTTGCAGTTGAAACTTTGATTATTTGTACTGGGACATAAAACAGCAGAGCGATGGAGGAAAAAGTGCCAGGGAATGCCATGCATTATTGGCTGATTTTAAACCATACACTGCTTCTCTGACGCATCATAATACTACAAGTGTTTTCTTCTTTATATGCAAGCCTGGTAAGACTATTTTCAAAGGTCTTATTGGCAAGCATTTAGTGAGAAAGCACTCCATGCTTCAATGGCTCAGAATCATCAGTGACTCACAACCAAAACAAATCAGTCGACAGAGCAGATGAGCAAGTGCTCACATTTCCAGTAGTCGTCACGCTGCCATTCTGCCTCTTCTGATGTTCCTTTTGGATTTTTCTCCCTCATCTTCTCCGTCTCTCCACCTTTAGGGCATTAACCCTCTTTTTCTCTCTCTTCTTTTCATCACACAGAGTAGCCCTTTGTGTGTGTGGATGCGTATCTGGAATGACTGTATCTATCAATTTTTTCTTTCTTTCTCTTTACATAGTGTGGCAATGTCATGGTTGGACTGCTTCCATTCAGACAGAATTATGGATGGGTAAAATTGTGTGTGAGAGAGAGAAAATAAGATGGATTGTGTGGAATATACTGTATGTAGTAAGTTTATATGTGGTTGCCTTCTCACTGCAAAAAAACAGCCGTAGATGCATGATTTAGACTGTTTATTTGAATCAGTTGACCTTTGGTGCAGTGTATATGTTTCTCCTCACTGATGCCCATTAAGCTGTTTGCTTTTATCTCCGTTCCAAATTGCCATTTTTTCCTTGGCCCGCTCTCACCAGTTGCCTGCCTCACTAAAGGTCACAACATCATCAGCAACATTACCACAAATCCCAGCTAAACAAAAAATAATTAATAAATCTGACAACCTGTTACTGTGCCTGCCTGCTTGTCGTCACAACAACCACCAGCCAATCCTTAACAGGGGAGGCGTGGCTTGAACTCGTTGCGTGCCTGCTCTCAGCTCCTTGTGTATATTCTGAATGAAACAGCAAGTGAAGCATTTGCCTGCGTGCTGCGCTCTGCTCTGCTCACTGCTCACCGCTCTGACTGTGCGAGTGAGGGGGAATCTGACTTGAGGCTCGGCATAGTGGGAGTGACTCTGTGCCACACCGAGAGTGCCTTTGGGAGAAGTGGGGGTTGTTTGCAGAGAGAGGAGGTCAGTCAAGCAGTGCCTGATGGAGGGGAGAGCAAGACGGGAGGAGGCAGAGAGCAGTTGTCAGCCCTTCTGAATCTTTCATAAGGGAGATCCTCCAACATCAAGCTTCCTGGATGGACTGAGAGAAAGAGTTGGTACTGAGGTGTGCATTCAGCAGGCACCAACAGTGACAGAGGGACACAGAAAAAAGGAAGCCGAGTGATAGAGCACTTTGCAGACAGCAAAAGCAGGAGGGAGATGGGAGAGAAGCAGTGTTGAGAAGAGGAATTCTTCTCTCCTGGAAGGAGCTGTACGTGACCCCGCTGTGGGTAACAATCCTCCAAGAACCTCTGATGAAAAGAAGACCAGCAGGAAAGCACGCTGCATTAGCCAAAGGAAAGACAGGCCACAACTGCTGGCTGGCTAATCCCTAAACCCGTGAAGAACGGGGGGGGAAAGGGGAAGCACAGAGGCAACACAAACAACAAAAGGGTATGTGTGAGCTGGCTGGGTGAATGTTTGTATGTGAGGTAACCTCAATCTTTCTGCTACAACATTTCAACACAGCGTGAAACTTCTTGATAAGGCAAGAGGAGGACAAAATCAGCTGCACATGACCAGCCGATGTGACTTTGGACAGAGAGGGGCAGAATTTGAAAGAGGTCGGA
The DNA here is from genome assembly GCF_043250625.1 of Sebastes fasciatus. NCBI lineage: Eukaryota > Metazoa > Chordata > Actinopteri > Perciformes > Sebastidae > Sebastes > Sebastes fasciatus. The sequence goes on from NC_133799.1 coordinate 8,118,363, forward strand.
AAGACTCAACCCAGCGTGCAGGGATGTCGTCCAACGAGCTGAGCGTTGAGATGGACTCCTGCATCCGGACATTCAAGGAGCACATGCACCTGGAGCTGGAGCCTCCCAAAATCCCAGGTGTGGTGGGAGGGAAGAGGGGCGCCACGTCCCCCAAACTGTCCCCGAGAAGCTCGCCGCGCCTCTTCCGCAAGCTGATGGTCAACAAGAGCATCCGACAGAGGCGACGCTTCACTGTAGCCCATACCTGGTAAGGCCCGTGGTGGGGGGAAACGGATGAGACATAAAGGAAAGAGAGAAAACGTGCAGGGATCGAGGGATGTGACAGAGGATTAGAGTAAAGAGAGATAAGATGGAGCGGGAACGGATGTGGGTGAAAAGAGGAAATGAAAGAGACTTAATGGGAATGAATTGATGGGGGAGATTAAGAGAGAAGGCAAGTAACAGTGGGTGGTTGGGGAAAAAAGGATGCAAAAGGGACGTGAGCTGAGAGATGAATCATGTAAGATGAGAGGTAGAGGGGTTAACAGACAGCCACCAAGGGGGAGAAAGAGGAGGTGTGGAGGAAAAAAATATCTCAGAGAAGGTGAGAAAGTACAGGTACAGAAAATGAGATGGTTTTTTTTCGAGATCTCCTAAAAAGAAAACTGTTTTGTGAAGAGTTTTGAGAGGGGCCAAATATGTATGAGAGGGCTGCTGTCTGGTGATTTGTCACTGGGTTAGATGATTACATAAAGGAATGAAATCACATTCAGCAGACTCCCCTGTCCTCCATTTTGATGAAGTCTATCCCTGCTCTGTACCTGGGTGAAATTTGTGCGCGTGCGTGCGGATCAGTTCTCGTTTTGGATGGCTGCAGTGATGTGGAGGGAGTGTTACTGTAGGTGTGTTATGCAACCTGGTGGCTCTTAACCTTTTTTTTTGGTTCACACAACCCCAATGAATAAATCAATGTCTACATTAACACAACGCAAGCTCAACACAAAATGACAAATGCAACATCACACACAAGACGCAATCTGGTTCCATTGACATTTTGTTGTCATTCACATTGAGGTTGTTTCTCTTGGCACATTTCCTAGTAGAAGCTCAGAAGCTGTGAGTCTGAATTCCTCAATTTAACAAGGTCACAGCATCATGGAAATGATATAGTCACGTATTTATTTCATACAAAACCTCATATTATTTGCATCATTTTGCGCCCCATCCCCCACCGTTTCCCCGAGTCTACCTCTTTATTCTGCAGCAGTTAGGCTCTATAGTAGATGTGAAGGGAGGGTTGCTATGTTATGCAATGTATGGATTAGAGGCGAGGAAAAGAGCTGCTGTGATTTGACTACAAAGGCTCAAGGTGACTCTTGTCCCTCATAACAACAGCAGTTTGTTCAAATTTGTTCGAATTAGGCAGCGGCAGTCAGAGTTGCTTTGTTTTCTCTATTTAATGAGGTTTGTCAAGGTGAAAACCATCGTCTGCAAAAGAAGACATTAGCATATACCCATAAACACAAACTACACGTCTCTGAAATGGGTTCCATATACAAATTTGTGGTAACATGATAACGCTGGCTTGTCACTGCTTGCGGGGGGGTGGGGGGTGAATCTGTCTCTATTGTGAGAAAGGAAATAAGTCCAGATATGAATCTGCTCTTGCATGTTGTGTCTTCATGCTATGTTGTTTGTGTGATGGAGATCTAGTAATAATAATGTTTTCCTCTGTGCGTATGCGTTTCATTGTTAGTGCAGTTATAACTGTGTGAGATTATGTGTATATGTTTTGATGTAACAGTATATCCATATGTGTGTTTTTAGATGCACATATTTCATTTGTAAATGTACTGGATGTTTATTCTATCTTTTCTCCTTGCATGTCTGGCTCTCTCCTCCCTCCACAGCAGCAGTCAGAACAGAGACTCATGTCTGTTTATCTCTTCTCTCTGTCATTGTATAGAGCCTATTTCTGAGCAGACGGAGAGATTTGTGGGGGTTGGGTGGGTACAGGGGGAAAAGCAAGAAAAATGGCTTCATTTAGAAATCATTAAAGATGTCAGTAGTGTCCTTTGCTGTGTTTGTTCTCATAAGTCCCCAGTACATGGGCTCGATCCAGGGTCATGACAGCACCCATAACACCCATCTTAACCATTAACTGCAAGTCTAGCCCATTAGCAGCAGCGTTCATAATAAAGTGTCCTTGAGCGAGACACTGAGGTCTATCTGCTCACTCACTGTAATGCTCTAAGAGTGACGGGCAGAAAGCTAAAAATGGAAATGGGGGAATAAGAGCAGAACAGACGCAGCGAGAAGGAGACCAAAGGAAAAAAATCAAGAGTCAGGCATGGCAATCATGACAGCAAGGATAACATTAAGGAGATAATGGCACTTTCCAACTATACCAATGTTTTTGATCTATTTTTCATGCTTATTTTTTATCAGGCACACAGTACATGTTAGGTTATAGTTAATAAAAAGTATAAGAAATAAGTAAGGCTTACAAGATTAATCACAGCGCTCCGCTTTATCCCATGACAATAAATGCACTGTGTAGTGCCTGAAAATATCATTATCCCTTAAAAAATATCACCTTTTCTGGGAAACCTTCAGGGTATTACTGGCCACGCACTTTTTCTGGCCTAATAGTCTCCCCACCTGTGCCAAACGGAAGAAAAACAAAAGATGATGAATTTCAAATATGTGTTGGCCAGGCCTTTCTACTGTTGGATAAATGAAATGTTTGTATATATTCTCCAAAATCTAGCACAGCATTAATTATCACTGATTGTCATTAGAATTTCTCCAAAAAATAGACAAAGAAACTGTTCTTTAACAACTTAAATATTAATATGAATTAATAAAGATGAATTAATATTTAATTATAATAGAAGAATCATATTTACTGTTGAAATACCATATAGTTGCTTTTCTAAATATATTAAAGTATGTACAGTATTAGTTTCCTCAATAATTGTAAACTATAATATTTAAAGGTGCAGTGTGTAGGATCTGGTGGCATCTAGTGGTGAGTTTTCAGATTGCAACCACGTGAAACTTCTCCCGTGTGCCAGGTATGTAGGAGAACTACGGTGGCCGACACAAAAACGTTAATGGCTTTATCTACAGGTAGTGTTCGGTTTGTCCGTTCTGGGTTACTGTAGAAACATGACGGCCGGTTCCATGAAGAGGATCCGCTCCGTATGTAGATATAAACGGCTCATTCATATTCATATTTCCAGGTGATTATACACTTAAGAAAACATATGTATTAATATTAAATTGAATTTCTGCCAATAGATCCCCCTAATTGTAACACACTGGTCCTTTCAGTTCTCATTTTAAGAACACAGCATTATGAGTTTTTTTTTTTATACCTTTTCATATTGGTAATTGGTACAGTACTTTATAGTTGTTGTGTTTAAAGTGGCAACAATCAATATTTTCATCATTACAGTTTATCAAATGACAATCCATCCATCTTCAACCGCTTATCCGGGATCGGGTCGCGGGGGCAACAGCTCCAGCAGGGGACCCCAAACTTCCCTTTCCCTTTCAAATGACAATATTATAGAGAATTATCGCCTGAATCTGCAGCTCCCCTCGTCTTTATGGAGCTTTTATAGCGAGTTTCAGCTCATCGTTTATCTGTCTGGTCTGTAACTTTACTGTTCAAGTTCACTCTCACCACTCTAATAGCATCGTTTTCAGCCGCAACAGGCAGCTATTTTCAGCAGAGAAATTCTAAAAACTCACTGTGCACGACCTGCTCAGCACCACACAGCAGACAGACACCGTTAGCGACTTGCTGGTGAACATTGAGGAGCATTTAGCAGCTAAAGAGACAGATATTCATTTCTTATTACGATTATGTAGCCAGACAGAATTGCGCACCACCTTTTTCCATACACCCATTATTCTCTCTCTCTCTTCTTTTCTCTCTCTCTGTTCAAGGCCTGGATTTTGTTTTCATGTAGCACTGCCTGGAGTTTTAAATGAAAATCTGTTGCCAATCTTGAACCAGTAGCAAGTTTTCCAAACTCTTGTGCAATCAATCATAAATTCCATCCCTGCTAGCATTATTTGGGTCTGCTGTGGACTAGTGGCTGGTGAACTCCTGACCTACTGGCACTCAGACAATGATTCCTCTGTTTGAGCTGTTAAGCTGATGCCTTGTCTCTTTCTTTGTCTGTATCTGTCTCTTTTGCGTTCGCTTTGTCTGTCTCTGTGTGTCTTTCCTAAGTTTCACTCCGTCTGATTCTTTCTTCCTCACAGTCTCCGCTTTTTTTCTTGTGTTTTTCCACGTCGGTCTGTGTTTCTTTTGTAGGCATCCCTCTCTCCCTTTCTTTCTGTGGCTTTCTCCTCTTTCTTTCTTTTGCTCTCCAAAGCACCACATGATGTTAAATGTTTGATGGCCGGCTGAGGCGTATGACCGCTCGGTTTTCCACTCACACAATAAGCACATTAAGGAGAGAGAGGGAGATTGGCGAAGGGAAGTAAGGAACTGCCATGGGAATAGGAAGAAGGGAGAAAAATAGGAAAGAAGATGGGGAAAATCCCTCTTTCCTCAGCAAAAATGTGGATGTTAAATAAATCTAAATGCATATACTTTATATGTACTGCATATAACTGCTAAACATTACCTAACACCTAACAAAAGATCACACCTACATATCTGTGAAATGTAATACATTTAAAGCTATTTTTATCTACAGCTACAATAGAAACAAGTGCTCACTTAGATTATGTCCTCCTGTGTTGACGTCCATCAGATGTGAGAGATACTGGAGAAGGCTAGAGGGACAGATAAGAGGTGGAGGGAAGAAAAAGCACTCGTTGTGTATATATAGAAAGAGAACTGACAGACAGACCTCATTTACCACGGAGGAGTCAGCCCCGGCAAAAACAAACAGACGTCGTTCTACACAAAGGGTTATTTACCTTCGCTTACATATCAACCTAAATATTCATCTTAAAACACTATTCCATCCAGCACTCCGTCTGCTATTGATTTGTTTCTCTCTCTACTCGCCTCTGTGACGCGTGGCCAACATCATCTTGAACGTCAGGGAAGGCTTGACGTGATTATTGTTACTGCTGCAGCCGGTGTGTTTTCGCCAACTGCTCACTTGAGGAAGAGACAGACGGAGATACAATTGAGAGATTATTTCATCACAGAGCAAATGGCTAAAACAACTACCATACAACTGAAATATATTATGACATCTTGTTATAGATGTAGCCGCTTCTCGGTAAAAATACTGAGTGCCCTTATCTCTATCTACTCTCTTATTTTGTGTGTGTGTCTGCAAGTTCTGGGACGGGTGTCCACTGTGTCATGTATTGCGCCTATGAACTGTTTTCGTACCCATGAACTGATTTTGGGTTTGTGGCACCAATGTGTAACCATTTGTCAGCTATTTTCTGTGGTGGCAAGATAAGTTAAGCAAGAGACAATGCGATGCCCTGATACAGAAAAATGACAAAAGCAGAGTCAAAGACTTCCATGATTCTAAATGATAGAGTTTGTTCTCCTGAATCGATTGTTAGCCTGTCCTGGGACACCTAAGGGCATGGTGTTATAGCAGAGAAACAAAGCAAGGCTGTGTTTAATTAACTCAAGACAAATACTGAGCCTGTTTGATGTATGGCTACTAGCTAATCTTTTAGCACACAGGCTGCAAGCTACTTAGAGGACTTTGCCACACACACATGCTGACTTTGCTGGACTTGGTTTGATTCGGTAGCCCAGCACGGCAGGGATTTACATCTCCATTACAACTGGCCTACCAGCTTGAAGGTGTATGTGTAGTGGTCAAAGCAGCGGCTGTAAAACGGTGGATGAACACATTTCATTTCCTATATTCTACACAATAAAAGCCCCCCGTTATTTTTGCTGCTTGTTCTCTTCCTCTCTGCAGTATTAGTACACTTGTTTTTATTAAGAATAGCCGCTAACAAACCACCACTAATTCAGAGATAAACATTTCATTTCCTATAAATTCTTCACAATAAAAATCCCCTGTTATTTTGTTATTTAAAAGCTTTTATTGTGAAGCAGCAAAATCAGGAAATGTTGGATTTTCATCCACAGCAACTTAACACGACTTCTGTACAGCTGAAAGCGAAACAGTGAAATAAGGCAGATTATCTGAAAGTACAAACAGGAACGTAGGAGAGAAACAAAACCTCTAACCACAGAGTTAGAAGCTACAAACACACTGCGAGCTGAACACACAGACTTTTAACAAGACTCAGTCAAAACCGAGTATATGACTGGACCGTATATGGTCAGTATGTGAATTTGTGGCTAAATTGTTACACAAATAGTCAGTGGTCAGCTACTCGCATCAAACGCTTGTTTGAGGGGAAGAAGGTGGGTCGTCACAGGTGCCGCAGTCTGCGAGACGTCACCGCAACCCACTTGGAGGTGGGATGATCGCACTTTGGCCCGAGTCAGGAGATAGTCCATCTTGGGCGTGGCACAACTCGGCGCGCTAAAACTGGTAATGGAAACGCAAATCAGTGTGGCATGGTTTGACTCGGCGCAGCCAAAAGTGCCAATGGAAAAGCCCTGCTAGATATACTAGCTAACTTATTAGTTAATGTTAGCCCTGCTCTCACTTTAAGTCAGCTATATCTCATGTTTATTTTGTTTTGCTTGTTTTTATGAGAAACAGGCAATTAATTACAGTAAGTAGAAAATAAGTGGGTTGCGACAGGAACACACTTGTAATGGTTACATGTGAGAACATCCAGCGAATGGTAGAAGCCAGCGTAGCCACCATATTCTTACATGCAGTTTAACGTAGAACAGAGACCTGGAAGTCCTGAGAATTTGGTGATTTACTTGGTCAATGGTCAAACTCCATTTGAAGGCATCTTAGGTCACTGTCTGTCTCAATCTGGCACAGCTTTGTAACGTCACCTGCATTTGTCCCGCCCACAAAGGTTCTGATTGGCTGGGTTGTTTCTCCGAGCACAGAACAGCATTCACAAGAGCAGCATCAGTCCTTTTTGAGTCACTGATAAACTTGGTGATGTGGACAGTGATTCAGAGGTCTGAAACCAGGCTACCTCCTCCCCTCTCCTCCTCTTCTTCCTCCTCTTCATCTTCGTTCTCTCACACTGCATGACTTGCTTCAGCACCCTCCATCTCTCTCATCTCCCTGCACCGAACCAGCCGAGCAGAAAGTTGACTATTATGGATGGGTGGAGGAGTATGATGGTTGTGTGTGTGTGGGTGCGTGCGTGTGTGCTTGCCTCTGCATGTTAACATGTCTGCATGTAGTTATCCAGGATTGCGAATCAAGGGATGGAAACTTGTGACAAGTCATGGGTGACGAGTGACATGTTTCACATCCTTTTACATTTTGATGGTGCATGACAGACATGGATTATTAAATACTCAGATTGCTCATGTTGATTCCATAACTGCTTGGTTATTACTTTGTTTTTCCTGGCTGCAGGTTTACATCTACATCCACTCTTAATAAAGCAACATAACGGATTCATGGATTTCACATTAAGCAACTCGACTGCTGGATTAGTTCAAGCAGTCTTTAAGTTTGCATGCATGCGGTGGTAAAGGGCTGATGGGAAGGTAAGCGCTTGTTCCCCTGGGACGTCTTGGTTTTTGCTTTAAGCTACTGTAAAGAACATACTGTACCATACTCACACTGCTGTCAGTTTGAATTTAACTGATGAGGTGAATTGCCTGCCACCAATGCCCCTTCTGCACTTTGCTGTATATGGTCTACCAAAGTAGCAATGTAATCATTTTTACCCTAAAGTACTGGTCATGATGAAGATATAAAATGCTGTATTTCCATTTGTTCACTTGTAAAGCCTAAAGAAGAAATAGGTTGTTAGACGGTTAACTGTGACCGTGCAGCTTCTACTAAGTACAAACTGATGCCCTTTGACCTACTTTTGCTACAGCAATACTTTACACGCATATGTTTTTGTTTGTTTCACTTATTTTCCATATTCATTACAAATGTTTGAACCAGCTGTGGTGAAAACACACATCAGAATACACATCAAAACCATGAGAGAAAGAGAAAACGAGACCTCAATAAAGAGTTGAATAAATACAGGGATAGTAATTGCACTGCATGATGATTAAGTCATGCTTTAATTCTCTGAAAATGTGACTTTTTAAGACGGGGTGATAATGATGCAGCAGCAATTTGCAAGTGAATAAGGTTCTTATTTTCCTTTCCATAAAAGATATCAGGATTCCTTAAGCAAAACTGAACTTTGTTTTCGTGAATATTCAAAATATATTTTTTGTCTAGAGAAACAGGATTATTATGGTGGCCAGTACATTTATGCAACATGTAAAACACTTAAACTATTGCTTTTCTCACTATATTTACAGTCATGGGATTATTGATAAACCCAAATATGACTAAATTAATGAAATTGCTCAGTTACTGCCTACAAACACATTGTACGGGTGTTGATTCTCAGTGGGATCAGCAGTACTGTAGCAACCTTTTTACATTACAGGGAGTTATTGGATTCATTGTTTATACAAACATTGATTATAGCAGCTTTAAGTACATACAGTATAAGCAACAGGAAAAAATGATGAAAACATGCTGTGCTGCAGTGAGTTTGGGGTCAGTTTTCATTGGGATCAACAGTATTATAGCGAGCTTTTCACATTACAAGAAGTTATTTGATTCATTGTTAAATATCATGTAATGGAGCTTTAAGTTTCGTAAGTTACACAGATAAATTTCCTATTCCTGTTGTACGACTCCATTGCAATTACAACTCAGTATAAGGCTCATTAAGGATCATTTCTGTTTTTACACATTGTCAAATCATAGGCAGATGTAAAACAATGATTAGTGAATGCCTATACATTATGTATTTGAATCACTTGACTCTTTGTATCAGCATTTGTGTTGCCATCGTAGTGCTGCAGGCACTTGTCCTTGGGTCTCTCTAAAACATGTGGCCTTTAGCACTAGCATTCAGGAAACATCGGAAAACCCATTTGTCTTCATTATATGCCTTGCTCATCCCCTTTCCTCCTCCTCTCCTCCTCCTCCTTTTTCTACAACCCCCACCGCCCATCTCTCCTGCCTTCTAGCTTCGATGATAATGTGACATTTGTAATGACTTTGGGATGCTGCAGAAGCCATGTCTCTCTTATTACCAGCCGTGACAGAGACGCTGGTATTGTTTTCACATTGTGAGTCTGTGTGTGTGTGTGTCATCATGGCAACATGTGGTCCTGGAAATACCTACTGTAGCGGGAACTACCACGGAAGCAGTTTTGAGTACTTTGCCAGGTGTTTATATTTTTGTCTGTATGTGGACAGATTTTGTCACCGTGATCACATCACAACCGTTCAAAATGCAGTCACAAAACTTTATAGGTGTGTAGTTGAGATCAAAATGAAAGGTGAGTTCGAAGATGGGTGTTGTCCGAGCAAGGGCGCTGAAAGTATGGGGGTAGGAATTGGGGATGGGGCCATTGGCCCACCCACCTTAAGTCCCTGGCCTGATTTGGCGTTGCGGCTGTCGTGATCCCATCACTAGATGGTCTCTAGTTTAAAGATATAATTTACAACTGACAATCTCCAGCATTTATATGTTTTATATCAAGCAGAAATCAATGCTGCTGTATTGGAAAGCGGTAGGGGATGCTGGGAATTAAATCTCTTTTTTTTGTCAGTTTCAGTTTTTTTCTCACTTTGGTTAGGGCACTAGTATAATTGAATTCTCTTTCATAGAAAACACATAATGTTCACTGTGAGATTGAGGGGAGAGAAACAGAGAGAAGCAGCAGGAGAGAGTGAGCCACAAAGAACGAGATCAATTAGTTGCGATTTCGATTCGGAGGTAGAGGATGTGGTTATGTGCTGCGTGGAAGGACCATGTATCTATTCATACTATGCTTCTTAGGGCAGCTACAACTGTGAATTTTGTCATCAACATATTACTCGCTGTGTGAGTGAGCAAGCATTTGTGTGTTTGCGACATGCATATACTTCTTGGCCTGCTTGCATACCTTCATCCTTCTAAGAGGGACTATAGCTGTGTCATTAGACTATTACTCATGATGGTGTGTGTTTGTGCCTTGTGTGTGTGTTTGTGAAGTAGCAGCAGCTGTATATTCTTTTCAGCCCATTCAGAAGAGCACACACATTCATTAATAACAAGAGCTCCAAAGCACCATTTGTATGAGCTGAAGTAAGCAGAACGCAACAGTACATTTCCTCTCTGCCTTTTCCCTATCTGTCTGCTCTGAGAGTAGAAGTATTCTCCACTTGATTGCTGTCTGTCACACTGGCTGAAAGGAACTGTGGCAGCATCCTTTTTTTTCAGCTGGCAATAATGTGCCGCGATGCAGAAGCGGGGCAGAGCTGCATTGTGCTTTATCTTATCAAATGAGCGCAGACTAGCTGCATCGGAAAACTGAAGTTATTGTAGCTGAAGTTATTCAGAAGTTGTTTCGGCTGAGCATGAATTAACAAAGAAAAAACATTTGTCATCACATAGATTTGGTCACCCATTATACTGTTTTTTTTTGTCAACAAAACAACATGCAAAGTTCTTAGTTGTCACATTCAACCCGGTGAAATGGATTAAAACGACTTTGCATCAGCAAAACTGAACTAAACACCAACTACATTTAGCTAGTACATCAAATGTGTTTTTATATTTTCTGATCTTAAATTATTTCATCCTGGCACACACCAACTGTCTACAAGCACTGAGACGCTCTGAGAAGAGGAAATATGTCCTATTTAAATTAATAATTAAATAATAAATACAAATAAAGGACAGAGAAATACACTCAAGGCAAGGCAACTTAAATTTTATAGCACCTTTTCAAACACAAATAAATAAAAGATTGAAATGGGATAAAATAAAAATAGACAAAAATAATAATATACTCAGTGTACAGTTTATCAAACCGCCAGTATGCTTCTTCAGAACTGCTTGTCGGATGGTATCTCTGTCACTTTTGATGTGAAGAGCTGAGTGGAACATAATAAATCTTCCGGGAGAGTTTGTCTGGAAATGTGTGCTGTACTCATTCCCATATTTGAGTCATATCACCCCCTCCCATCTGTGCCCAATGAGGCCATTTGGATCAGGTATAAACACTTATGACATGGTCATGTCATACAAACAAGTTCTGCCTAACCTGTAGGGCTGGAACGATACACGATATACGATATACGATATACGATATCTTCTCATTTCTGCTCGCTGCTACCGGCTGCGGTTTGTTTTGGTTGATGGATACAGAATGGATATGATGTCACATTACTCTGACTACAACAATAAAAGCGGTAACTTCCTTTTACCTCTGCATAGACTCAAATGATGCAAATATATCGATTCTGGCATTAAAAAAATCAATGTAAAAATTGTGAAAAAAAATTGGGATACATTTTAATCTAGGAATCATTTGGTGAATAGACTATCAATTAGCTTCCTCACTTGCGCGTCTCACGTGTTACAAAAACTCAAAAAGTACCTATTACTCATCAAAGTAGCCTCCTATGTGTCAGTGGCACCCAGTTACTGTATAGCTGGACTGTTTGTTGATACAAAATGCCTCAGAGTGTGTGTAGTGTGTTTACCCAATGGCTGAAAAACACATAGCTTGAGGTAGGAGCAGGATATGGATATTTTTCCTCTTAAAAAAACCTAAAGATGAAAAATGTGAGCGTAAAAGACATTCCTTCAGTTTAAAGCTGTGATTAATTAACAAAGCGCTGTACTAGATGTAGGCGTAGGATGCATGTCATGTCTTTTACCACCTGGAATACGCGAGGTACGTCGGTCGGGTGCTGGGTGCCTACTCTTGTGCCAACTTTCAAGTGTGCGGAGGCATGTTGTGCCTGATGTTGTAAGTGTGTTTTAAAATATTGTCCGTTGGACAGATTGAAAAGCTCTGGGTAGCCCTTCACTAAAGGCTGATATTTACGGAAGAAAGGAAAGATATCTGCCAGCTGTGATTGGTTGTTCCTTGTTACATGACATGTGTGATGCACGTTCCAAAGTTGAACTACTTTATCTCAGGGTGCAGACATTGTGGCCACAAAAATGGGCGCTTGGGAACACCTGTGCCATGGGTTTGGCCCTAAAGCATCCACGTATTTCATCTTACTTTTCTAATGACAACACACAGTCTTTACACTGTAAAAAATTAAATCATACTCTGATTATGAGTACAATCATCTGATTTGATTACTTGTAGAATTGCCCATAACCCTGATAGCAGAGGGATCTGAACAGAGATTAATTGTTCAAATTTCCATAAAGTTCATCAAGCCAACAGGGAATCAGTGTCTGTTGACTGTCTGGCTCCAAGATGCCCAGTCTGAATCACACATCTTCTGGTACAATAAGATCTGCTGTGCTGCTCTGTGAAAAACAAGATTTTGGCAGCACATTCACACGTTGTCACATTTTAATCATCATCGTTGTTGTTGTCATCTTTATCTACCTCTTTTTCTCCTTGTTGTCAATGTTGTTATCATCACTGCTCGTTCCATCCGTGTTCTGTGTGTACTCCAATGTAAAGCTAGTGTAGGAATGTTTCTATACATTTTAGCAGCAGAGTCTGTGACTTGGTGCATGTACAGTATGTCCGTCTGTGCCTGTATGTGTGTGTATGTACTGTATATATATATATGTGTGTGTGTGTGTGTGTGTGTGTGTGTGTGTGTGTGTGTGTGTGTGTGTGTGTCCATGTCTCTGTCTCCTTGACTCACTGTCACCACAGGCCTATGGGGAAACAACCACCCACACACTTTCTGATATGCAGTGTAAGATGCAGTGCGTGAGTGCGTGCGTGCGTGCGTGCGTTTGCACGTGCACTGATGTGAATAAAATTGGACTTGTAGAGAGGCTGAATGGTTTAGTGTTAGCTTGTGCTCAGGGATAAAATGATTTATGTGCATTGTTTGTGTGTGAGAGAGACACAGTAAACCAGGGAGATTATATCGAGGAGAAAGGGGAAATGGTGAGATTGTTTTGACCAAGTTCCAACTTATTCACTTTATTAATTATCACCTGTATAATTCAATGCAATAGTTTTGCGAAACCTCTTGTTAACGCTGTGTGAGAGAGGCATTTATTCACATCTATGTAAACTCCAAAGTTATGGTTGTTTAGAGCGGTTTTGTGCTTATTTTCATACAATCCCTTGCAACCAGTATGGTTTTTAAACTATAAATTTAGAATCTACTTTTAGAGACAATGTTATTCAACTAAACATGTTTTTGTTTTCTTTGTCAATTCAGTATTGTCAGACAAGCACAAACAGGACACAGTAGATTTTGAAACATTTTGGATAGCGCAGTGTCCGTCTACCAGTTAATCTGTTTGCCCCATCTGCAGGGGTCTGATGTGTGTGTGTGCGTGCGTGCATACGATCTTTCTATATCGCCCATATACAGTAAATTATGTTTCCCTTAGTTTGTTTATGATCAATAGTCTGAAACTTATGGGTCAAGCTATGCTAACACTTCCTGACTGCTCTCTTTTCTGCATTTGTGTGTCAAATAATGGAAACCTGAGGATCACAGAGTGCCGTGTGGTCAGTGTTTATCCACGCTGGGATGTTGGCAGTGAAATGTTGGCACCATATTCACATCCAAAAGTCACCCTCTCTATCTCCTGTCCTCATGTGCAGGCAGTTGCTCCCAGTGACTGAATGGGTACCCATGGGTATGTTAATTTTGTCAGATCACCCGTGGCTATTCTCAGATTTGCAAGTGTCCCAGTTTACATTGACACATCCTAGGGCTGGGCAATATGGCTTATAAATAATATCTCAATATTTTTAGGCTCCATATTTTCTGTAAAACAACATAACTGTTTGTTTTAACCATTTATATTTAAGTCTGATTAATTATTCACCCAATTGAATTGAATCAATTTCACATTTACTAATTTAGTTTTTTTTTTAAATTTATTTATTTAATTATATAATTTTATTTATTTATTATTGTCAGACTGACTGACTTATTTGGATGAATGTGAAGTTGTCTGTCACATTCACCGTAAGGTCAGTTTTCTTACCATAATGCCTAGTATACACACATAGCACAAAACAACACAGGCTAGTTTGTCCGTCTTTTTCCATGTAGAGGGTGGCGTCTTCCATTACCGCTTCTGAACTCAACACGTATAAACTCGCTTTGGCGCTCTCTCCAGGCTCTTTCTCGTTTTCCTGCTTCCCTCCAGATACAAAAACACACACCCCATATGTCACACACACTCGCCTACTTCTTGTTGTGTCTGTGAGAGGGAGAGTGCCAAAGCGAGTATTATGCTGTCAAATTACGTGACGGAAAGTAGTCGATGTTCGAGATATAGTCATTTACTACAACTCACATAGAAGATGCCGCAATACATTGAGTATATTCAATATATTGTCCCACCCCTGATACATCCAAGGCTTTGTGTCCCTAGGGGCAACTGTTTCTGCTGATAGTTATGATTCAGTCAGGGATAATGCTGTGAAATTTTGCCGCCTCTGAATACAGATGTAATAAAGAATCTCATGTGTCTTCTCACAGCCTCCATAGGCCAAACACTTCTCACATATTAACAGGCTGTTACTGAGAAGTTTGACATCATTTTAGTAACATTTTCAATCAAACAACAGTATTTTAAACTGTTATAGGCCTTCAAAAGGTTCAAATGAACATGAAGAGACACCATTTAACCCAGGTCTGCTCTCTCTAAGCTTTGTAACTGGTAATATTCAGTCTTTCTTTCATGCTGTTTCCCATCTCTCTCTCTCTCTCTCTCTCTCTCTCTCTCTCTCTCTCTCTCTCTCTCTCTCTCTCTCTCTCTCTCTCTATCATGTCTGTCCCATGATTAAGAACTCAGTTTGCCTTCAGTCCATTTCTGTTCATTATCCCTGCTCTCCAGCAGCGTCTGTTTAGTTAGTGTCACATTGATTTATACACACACAAACTGTGAGAGGCCTTTTCATAAACGGGTCTGACTTCCTTAATGACCCTGGTGCCCTACACCCAGAATGTGAGTGGCTAGTATAGGTAATCATATTCAAACCATTGCTCCCACCACCCTCTATGGAAAAAAGGGAACATAACTTATTTTATCATTAGATTTTTTGTTTATGTATTCTCATTTCCTTACCTATTCATCACCTTCCCTACCTTATACCTCCTAATTGCCTAATATCACTTAAGGTATAGTGCATTTTTATATTTTTAATGAGTTCTGATGGAAACAATTTTTGTAGGTACACTGTTATTTTTGACAGTTTTAATAGTGACAAAAGCATTTCACAGAGCAGGTTATTGCATTTGCATCATTCATTTCACAATGCAGGAACATCCCACCACCCAAGTTGAAGTCATTTCTCTCAGAGGTTCTTCCTAGTCGCAATAATAGCCACAGTACGCTCCAAGATTTCCAATTAACAATTTACGCATTTGCGTGACATTGTGATGATATGTCAGGGCTCTATGTCGGTCAGGTGGTTTGGGAGTTCCTCTGCTCCCTGGAAGCCAAAAGTAGATTATTGTAATTCAGTTTATATACTTAGACACTTAAAATCTGAGATGGCTTAATCAACAAAACCGATGCTGCTATCACGACCCATTATTTCTTAACTAGGGCTGTCAAAGTTAACGCGATAATAACGTGTTAACACAAAATCAGTTTAACGCCACTAATTTCTTTAACGCATTAACACAACTTGCTATTTTTAGATTGTAGTGGGTTTTAAAGCTACAGTGAAAATTCTGATATCATATGAAACTAGAAAGCCAAGGAATCCATTGGTACCAACCATTGGCATACTAGCTTGTCGGGAAGGAGGATAAATAAAATGAAAATGGGTTCTATGGGTACCCACGAGTCTCCCCTTTACAGACATGCCCACTCTATGATAATCACATGCAGTTTGGGGTCAAGTCATAGTCATGTCAGCACACTGACACACTGACAGCTGTTGTTGCCTGTTGCATGTTTTGAGCATATTTTGTATGCTAAATGCAGTACCTGTGAGCATTTATGCACAATATTTGTCATTGTTCTGTGTTGTTAATTGATTTCTAATAATAAATATAGACATACTTTTGCATAAAGCAAGCATATTTGCCCACTCCCATGTTGATAAAAGTATTTATATACTTGACAAATCTCCCTTTTAAGTACATTTTGAACAGACAAAAAATGAGCGATTTAATTTGTCATGATTAACTATGATCAATGATGCGATTAATTGCGATTGAATATTTTAATTGATTGACAGCCCTATTCTGAACACAAAACTGGACCACTGACCCACCTTATTGCCACCCACCTATTAGGGAGTGAAATGAGTTATCTCTCACAGTGGTTCTGTGGACTAAGTGGACTTACCGAGGCCAGCTCAAGACAGCCTGGACTACTATAACTCTCTACTTGACGGAAACATCATAACTCAGTGGCATGTGGGAGAGACTTCATATAGGAAAACATTCCAGCGGGGCAGTGGAAACACACACAGAGATACGCAGTCATACATGCAGATAAACACACTCATATAGAGGTACAGTATACTGTACACAGAGACAAACACATACACAGATGCACACCAAAAGCCTATAGATTGATGTTAGGGTGGAAAATATATAGATTTGTAAAATATATTTGGAACCTAACAGAGACGTTAATGAGGAACACATTCCAGTGGAGCAGTGAAATGTCACACATGCACACACATACAAACATTTTTGACTAGCATATTTGCCCACTTCCATGTTGATAATAGTATTAAATACTTAACAAATCTCCCCCTAAAGGTACATTTTGAACAGATAAAATGAATCGCAGTTAACTATGGACAATCATGCTATTAATCTTGATTAAATATTTTAATCGATTGACAGCCTTAAGTAAAACACTACAGCAGTTTCTGTTTACTTTTAATACAGTGAGTGATGCTAGAATCAAGCTTTGCACATATCCAACTTTCACAGTGGTCCAGGTTATAAAAAATATGTTGCAACAGCATAAAGTCAGACGAAAACTTTTCTCATCTTGTCAGGCTTTGTGTTCAATCAATGATTAGACTTGTAACAAAAGCAAAATCATACTTTAGGTTGAATCTAAATATTCTCTTAAGGGCCTTTTGCATGACTCTGCACTGGTCTTTCTTGCCTGTGTGCAACTGTTTATGTATTTCTCTCTTCATCTCTGTCTTCTTGCTTTGTTTGGGTCCCTTTTAGCATACTGACTGCAAGCTTTCCAGGAGCCCTCTCGCTTTTTTTGTTTCCACTCTCATATGTAACCTTTCAGATTATTCCAGGAGGCACCGAGCTCTGAGCCAATGAGCCTGGCATTTGAAGGTCAATTGTACAGAACCACAGAGGAGCCATGAACGACTGTTCAGACTACAGCGCAGTTGATGACAGGAATTAATGTAAACACTCTCACATACATACACAGGAAACACACGCATGTCTCCGAAATGCATGGAATCAAGCACCAATATGAAAAAAGAAAGCTTCCTGTTTTTCATTCTTTTTGGGTGGGGTTTAGCCTCAGTAAGATATTATAAGACACAATTTAATTCAGTTCCTCGTGGCCAGTAAGTTGATGAAAAGACTTGTTGTGCTCTCATTAGCTGCAGCTCCACTGTGACCAGTGATAAGTCACAGCTAAGAAATATTGCTTTGGAGACAAATAGCATGTATTTATATGGTGTCACAAAACCCTTGAAATGTCTAAGTGAACACTATGTAGAAGAATGTATTTCATATCCTTTTCAACTGAAGCATAAAGCAGCCTGAGCTCCAGAATAGTTCAGGTCCAAAGGCAAAAATACAACAGTATTTATTTATAATCGCTCAACAAACACAATATCACCAGTCCTTCATCTGTAAACGTGTGTGTGTTAGGTGCCCCATGTACTAAGGCTGAGTCCTTACCACAGCGGCCCGGGTTCGAATCCAAAAAAAAAAAAAAAGGAGTGTGTGTAAGCCTATTTTGATACAATGCAAAGCAAAATACACAAGCTTTGTGTTGTGTATATTGTGTATTCTGCTGTCAGACGCCATGGAAAGCCCTCAAAATCCCTAAATCTGTCGCTCAGTGTCGTCTCAAGGTTGCCGACGAAATGGCAAAACAACAGATCAATAGATTAGGGAGAGGAGGAGCGTTGAAGGTGGCATGCCATGTTTTTGTGTCACAAAGTACAGCGATGTCACTCTTCATCAGCGCCTCAGACTGTTCCAAAGTTTCTCGACTGAACTCGTTGGCAGTGAAAAAGTGACACCGATCATGTGGATGTTGTGGCATGTCCTGCTCAATGCGTGAGTGTGTGTGCACCCAGGATTCAAAGATGGTAATGTCAAAAGTTGTCAGTTTTATTAATATTCTGCTTTGAGTTCTGTAATGTCCTCCTCTTACATCCCAGTTACCACTTTGACTTTAGATTGCACAAACTCCTGCTGCCAGAATACTGATGAATAAATTTAGTATATGCAAATCACAGAATTACACTGGATCTGGCTCCTAGCTACATCTCAGAGCTTAACCTCTTGCAGGCTTTATGAAGACCCTCACACTGAGTCCTCTTTGACTTTCAGGTCTTTAGCTAAAGTCCAAAAATGGTTGAGACGATACTGTTTGACTTGACTGAGATTTAGACTGGCAAAAACTTGAGTGAAACATATCTCGAAGGAATAGCTCCACACTTTAAGAAGCTTACTTTCTTGTCGCGAGATAGAAGAGAAAATCCATACCACTGTCATATCTGTATGTTCAATGTGAAGCGACAGCTAATAGCCAGTTAACTTAGCTTAGCATAAAGACTGGGAACTGTGGGAAACAGCTAACCTGGCTCTGTCCAAAGGTAACGAAATCTTTTAAGCTCTCCATTTTAACCATAACAGTGGAAACCACTTTTAGTGATCACATCTGTCTGGTTTAAGGCTTCAGTGGGTTGAAATGGAGGGGGGCTCGTTGGTCGCTCACCTGGTAGCAGCATGGAGGGAGACGGGTGCCGATCTGCACTGGCTGAGGATCATCAGTGTTTCATTTTGGGCGCATCACGTGACCAGGAATTATCAATCCACTTGACGAGGGCGGCTTGATCCACGTTTCCCCATTCGCATTTGTTTTTCATTGAAAGAAAATAACTTTCCTTTTCCCGTCTTGATTTCAGTGTGCACGCAGCATCAGCCTCAGCTATCCAACTGAAAAGCAGACGTTTCGCGAGGCAAATTATCAAGGGAGTAAATTAAAAAAACAAACCAAAAATTTAAGCAACGTTAGTCTAACGTGGTTTTAAAATGTTTTTCTATATGTTATCATGTATGAATAGACCAGAAATGAACACTGTAAGTGGACTACATGATTACTATAGGCACATTATTTAAACAACATTTGTACAGGAGTGATTCTGTCCCAAGCTTTTTGATCCATATGGGCGGTTGATCACAGTAACCGTGATCATTATCAGCGGTTTCCACTGTTTATCTTGGTTGCTTGATCTTTAAAAAAACTAATACCTGGCCAGGGATCTTTGTTGCATGTCATTCCCATTTTCTCTCTCTCTCTCTCTCTCTCTCTCTCTCTCTCTCTCTCTCTCTCTCTCTCTCTCTCTCTCTCTTTCTCTCTCCTCGTTTCCTGTCATTTCTTTACAGTCGCTATCTAAAAAATGCATTAAGAAAACCTCCTCTCCATCCAAGAAAACAAAACAAGATAAGAAACAAGCATATTTCCCAAAATGTCAAACTATGCTTTTGACTAAGCTTTCCCTCCCAGTTTTGAATTCCCTGTTTGTTATTCTCATCTTTTATCATATTGGCACAGATAGTTCTGTTTAATTGTTTGTAAAACACTTTGCAACAAAGCTGAAAATGTTTTTCACAAGCTATTAGTGCGTCACTTTCTGCGTGTGTGTATCCTTATGTGATTATGTCTCTGTGTTTGTCCGCTCAGACAGTGATCCAGACCATTTTGGCCCGTGTGTTTACTCTGCCACAATTGACTGGGATAATTGAATCCTTTCTTCTTTTCCTCTCCTTTCTGTTTATTCCTCGCAGCACTCCACCTCCGCTCCTGTCTGTTCTTATTACGCACATCGCTCCCTTTACTTCTCACCCCGGTATATTCTCGCGGTCGACTCTCTCCTTATTCCTCTGCTGTTCATGTGTCACATGCGGCAGAGTGGAGTCTGCGTTGTAGTCATCACTAATTCAAAGCAAACATGGGCTTTTATTTTCCTCTCTGATGCATAATGCATCCATTATTCACGAATCTTCACATACATATTTCTAATTGCTTGCACAAACGCACATCATGGGCATGAAGAAAAACCCATACTGTGCATATTGCTGTTATAAAGTGAAAACTTTATCTCTCAAAAACTATTAACATAAAGAATATCTGCCTGGTTTTAGCTTGATAGTCGTGTATTTAAGGGTAAAACTCTTGTCTCTTCTTCCACTTGGCTCTCAGACTTCATTCAGACAAGAGATTGTCACTCTCAAACACATTACCTGCTGCCACTTTACGGTGGAGCTTAGAGGATATTTCATGTAATCTCCCTCTTTCTCACTCTATTTCTTCCTATTTCCACCTCCGGCCCCCTCAGCAACAATGGGCTCCCTTCACTATGCTGCTTTTCACTCCAATCCATCAGCACACTACATTTGCTCGACTGGTTCATCGACTTCATGTCGTGCATGCTGCCTAATAACAGTTATCTTAATTGAAATCAATAGAGGGATATAGAATTGGCGGTGGCCAGGAGGGACTGGGTGGTGGCAGCTTATCTACTTCCTGCTCCTCCGCTCCTCTCTCCGTGCTCGTCTGTCTCACAGTGAGTGTTATGCCTCAAAGATGAATTCATCTCAGAAAAAGCACGGAAAAATGTAATGTTGATAGATGACGAAAGACTGCTGTCCTGCCTACCTTGAAGCCTGATGGCGCTTGTTTTTCTCTCTGTGGTTCTGCTGTCTTTGGTAGTTGTCAGTAGAGACAGACAGGAAAGATGGGAGGGAGGCGTGATGACATGTGACAAAGGTTGCATGCCAGATTGGCGGGTACACAGTATGTGCCTGAGTCATCTGAGCCGCCACGACACCATCAAACCCCACGGTTTATAGCACTTGCTCCAGTTCCAAGAGGAATTATTCAGATAATTCTGCAGGATGGATGCAGAATTGTAGCATCTCTTTTATTACAGCCAATGTGACGTTCCCTCTCCTTGAGATAAAGGTTCGGTCGGTAACGATGAGAAACTAGCAAGAGTACATTAGATTTTAAAAATGATCCCACCACAATGTTGTCAACTCTTTTCCAATGAAAGTAGCTAGCAGCACTAACTCAAAAAATCACTAAATCTAGCGAGAAAGTCACCAAGTCAGCAACACTGACAGTCCTTCACTTCAGGCCTCCCTCCAAAGCCACTCCCCCAAAATTATGATTACTAACATAAACATATCATAATGAACATAAACAACAAAATGGCTTGGATGATTGATTATTACAGTCCTGCAACAGCCACAGATGCTGGATTTTTTTCTTTATTTTGTCAGAGCATTTGATTTATAGATTGCTGTAATGAGAATTTTAACAAATATAACCAAAAATGTGTTTAAGCACCACTACCAACCCTACTTTAAGGAAATTACATCAATAGTCCATCTAGCTGTTTACATGGGAGGTGGACCGATTACTGGTTGACAGATAATAACAGGCTCCTTTATAGTATTTTCATATTTCACAGATGCATTCAGTCCATGTGAATGATGTGTACATGTGTACAGTCCCCTAATGTCTGGAGATGTTGCAAGTATGACAACGCACAAACAATCCAACACAATTAACCAAAATCAAGAACCACTTAAAACCTCCTCATGTCTCTTCACAGTCAACTCTCCCTAAACTGAAATGTGACATTTTGCGGCACTGCAATGCTGCGTGTCAACAGTCTAGTTTTTGGCCCAGAGTCCGTTAATCCTTTTCTGCATGAACAGTATAATACAATGTCGGCTTGTGGGAGATTTAGTAGAGTAAATACATGAATAAATAGATCAGACTGATTTCAGGTAAAACAAATTAAACATGTTTGTAAAAGCTAACCTGTAAGATAAACAGAGAGGATATGCAAGGTTGTGTGTAGGACACTGCAGAGTCATTTAGAGTCTGCTGCTCTGTAGAAGGTGTTAATGACCGTGCATGATGGCAGTGCCCTGGCAGCAAGCTGGAAGCAAGGTAAGCAGAGTGGTGATAACGGGCTGGAAAGGCTAACTAAGCAAGCAAAGAATGAAAACTCTTTTTTTTATCCTTCTCAGACCTGCTCCAGGGGACCCAGTGCTCGCCTTGTGTATGTGTGTGTAGTAGAGCATTATTAATCTGGATCATTACAGGAAAGAGCCCAATTGACATGTGTGAAATGAAGTATATAATCCCTCCCTGGTAGGTATGACGGTGACGTTGATGGGATTTTTTTCCCCTTGCATTTTCAACATGGACTTAGGCACCCAGATCCAAGTTGAAACAGCATTTAATAAACTGTGATAGCTTGAGGAAAACAAGCTTGTCTACGCTCTATGCAACTCAGGTATAACTAGACTAAATGGAGAACGTCACAATTATAATTTTCCTTCAAAATTGAGGTTCTAACATTGTGTGCACTGGTAATTGTTTTACAGGGTACCAGTTATATTTGGGTTGTTTGGGCTAATTTCAATTATACTGTTTAGAAAGGTCTACAAGGACACACTCTCTATGTCCCTGTCTCTCTCTCGCGCTCTCTTTTTATCTCTCGCTGCATGTGTTTTGCGTAATGTTGAGTGAATTTGCATGCTCTGTCAGCAATGACGCAGGATGTTGCTGGGATTGGGTTGATGTGAAGTCGTGGGGGTGCAGCATTACCAGCAGGAGAGGTGTGCGTGCTGCTACATTATATAAACACACGCATGTGCACACACCTTCTTGAGGCTCTGTTACAATTTAATAGGATTAATTGTATTTATCATGTCATGTGACAATGTATTTTCGAGGTACGCGTATACTTTGTCATAATGTGCATCCATAATGTTCCCTAATTACTTGTGTCAGTGTGTGTGTGTGTGTATAATGAGTGTGTTTGGCGAAGCAGCCTCCTGATGTTCCATTCTGCTCACATTATAAGGTGACATGAGGGTTTACCATGTTAGCACAATGTTATTCCTGCATGACAGGACACATACATGCATGTCTGCACACTTACTATTACATATTTCTTTGTTTTTGATGCACCTGTCTGATACACTGAATTGGTAATTGCTCTAATATTGACCATATTAAACAGATTAGGTGTTGGCCAGATTGGACTGATCCCCCAGAAATTGTTTTTTTTGTCACTAATATGAAATAATAAGGAAGGGCGGGCTGATTTTAATGCAGGATTAAATTTTTTGGTTTGTTTTCAGTAGGATCTTATCATGTTAAAGTTTTTCAAAATCAGTTGTCCTAATTAGGGAAAGGTTGCACCCGAAATTCCATACTAACATGCTATTAAGTATGCTAAAATAGATGTGAGTTTATTAGTATGTCCGAAACCTTAAGCTTGGCATATACTGTAAGATTTTAGCCTATTTCTGGCCCGAATTTTGAGCCGCACAACTTATTTTAGAGTCAGATCAGATAGAGAAGAATACATTTTTTTTCCAAACCCTATGATTTACTGTATCGTGATCAATATCAGAAAATATCCTTGCGATAATGACTTTGCTCAGCCCTTTCAGATAATAACACTCATGTAACATTATACAACAAAGATCTCAATCAGTTAAGTGAAGGAGATTTAAATTTAAGAAAATAAAAGCACTGGTATCAGATTGCAACCCTGCATCAGCTATCACTATTTAGGTATCAGAATCAGTATGAGGAGATCTGTGTGCCCTGATCACGCTTTCCTCCTGATCTGTATGTATTTGCCAGCATAATTTGAACACACCATCATGCACAGTATGTGAGTGTGTGTGTGTGTGTGTGAAGGGTAATGAGGCATAAAATCAGACACGGCTGGTCGTGATCACTCTTGTATGGAGGCTTAGTTGTGACACACAGGGCCTATACACTGTTCAAACACTAACCACTCTGTCACTGTGTGTGTCTCGGGGGTTAGGGTGGAGCGTAACGACATAAAATCTAGTCAAGGGTTCCTTTTCCATAACAGAAACATACATGTCTGAAAATGTAATAAATTATTTTGTGAGGGAAAATATTTTCTTCCCTCCCACCCCCCTGCAAACAAGCACACACACACACACACACACACACACACAAACACACCCTCTCTCCATCACCTCCATCACCCCCCCACAGTCTCTCAGTGTGACAGGTAACACGTAAGAGGCCAGGTGGTGACGCGTGATCACCAAGGAGGCAGTAATGGGGTGAAGGTGAGGGGACTGATGGTTTCCACATGGTTCACAGTCATCGTCATGGATCCTCTGGATCCTGAGGGTATAATCACTGAAGAGTATCATTGTGTGTGTCGTCTTAGTGAGTGTTTTTGTGTTTGTCTGGGGGACAGATTTGGATGTATTTGCGAGTGTGTGTGTGTAAGTACCCGCACAGCGGTGAAATGCAGAGGGTGGGACTGTCTTTTTTTTATTCTGTCCACGGAGACAGCTACTGCTGGGTACCCATGGTAACGAAAGGAGCAGGAACCGTGGGGTTTAGCATGAGTGTGTGTGTGTGTGTGTGTGTGTATGTGGGGGTGATGGGGTTGAGGTGGATGGGGGGTTAGTAGGTGATGTGTCGTGATAACAGGTTGTCTCCTGGCACCTTGTTGTTGTGTACCCTTTCCAGCAGTGGGTGATTTCTTTTTTCTTTTAGCGTTGGAGATTTTAATGCTGTTTGTAAAGCAAGGTTCTAAAAGTCAAACTGAAACTAAAATGTATTTTTTGCTAAGAAATCGGTAGCAGCACACTTGGTGATTGTTGGAAATAGTAACGACGAAGGTTTAGGTGAGTTTTATTTTGTTTCTGTCCAGTTTGAATGAAGTGATTTATGATGCTCAGCTACGTACAGCTGATCTCAACATAAACAAAAATACACCTTGATGATGGCGCAAGCTGAAAGGAGAGGGGGGGCAATCGTACTCGGTCACTCTCCGAGTGCCATTCTAGTTCTGTCTGTATTGTAATTTGACTGCTGTACTATCTATGAGGACGACGATAACAATTGTCTTACCCTCAAATGGCATCAATTTAAACAACTTTCATCCTATTCAGTGGGCTGTCTCTGGGTCTGAGAAGTCTGATTGTATAGAAGTCTATGAGAAAATTACTACTTCTCACTTGATTTATTACCTCAGTAAACATTGTAAACATGAGTTTATGGTCTCAATCACTAGTTTCATGTCTTCTTCAATACAGCATGATGTTCATTTAGTAAATTATGGTCCCATTTAGAGTCAAATAGACCATAAAGCAGGGTATGATTTAGTGCGGGGATACTTTGTGATTGACAGGTTGCTACCTCAGTGTTGTCCGGTCTGGGAGTTGTCCGTGTTTTCGTCTTAGAACTTTAACCCGTGTCTCACAGTGTGTTTTCAAGTTATGAAAGTTAATTATAACCTTTTTTGTCGCCCTAAATGTCTTATTCAGCGTTCGGTTGTACTTCGTTGCTCCACCCTCTTGTGTCACTTCTGGTTGCAAAAAAACAAGATGGAGACAGCCAAAATGCCAAACTCGGGCTTCAAAACGGCCACAAACCAATGGCTGACCTCAAGGTGACTACGTCCACTTCTCATACAGTATACAGACTATAACAGTCAGTGAGAACCTCTGAGTCAATTCTTCCACATCGACTGCACCATTAAAATCAACTGAGCTTGGAATTACCATGATGATGATGTTACAGCTTCCTTTCTTTTCAATACTCATCATCCATCATTTTGACTTTAAAGATCAATGAAGTCAATCTTAGGAAAATTACATTAACTCAGTCTGCAGTAGCTACTACACTAGCCTGTTGCTGTCCTGTAGCTACTCTTCAAAGAGGAGTCGTTGAAAATTCAAGTGAGGACGCTTCAGAGTTTTAGCAACAAATCCCAAACAATCCCCTCGGCTGCTAGAACTTCAGAGTTTGCTCTCAGTCAGGCTACATTCTCTCAACCATCTGAATCATTTCTCTCAGTTTGCTGTGTTTGTAAATCACTTTGTGTGAATGTACTCAGTTGAAAGGCAAGGTTTAGTCTCACTGATTCAATGTGTGCACCTCGGAAGAACTCATCTTCCATCGCATGCGCTACTATTTTGGTCCTACTAAATGTTTTAGCTGTTAACTTACGACGTCATTCAACAGCACAAGATGTTCGTCTTTAAGGTTACCGGTTTGCGTGTGGAAGTATGACGTCACTCCAGAAGAAGTAAATAAGCATTAACGCCGAACTGTCGGGCAAGAAGAAAATGGGTTTACAAACTTACTGATACAAATCCAGGAGGCTAATTGAAAATTAATTGGAATCCAAATACGTCCTGCTAAGTTATTAATTTTCTTGATAAATCTGTGTATACACACACACACACAAAGACACACACACACACACACACACACACACACACACACACACACAAACACACACAAACATAATTTCCTTCTGCCCCTCAGTAGCAATCTTCTGCCTCTTTGATCACCAGAGGAAATTGAATTGGCTCTTGGTAGTTTGGCCCTTGTCCCTCATGTCCAAACAAAAGGGTTTGTTTCCAAAGCAACAGAATGATCAACTGGACATCAGATTGGGCCATTTTAAGTAAAATCTTAAAAATGTTTCAAGGAATTATTTTATGTTTTTCTCATATATTTCAGGTGCACCTGAATAAATTGTGATTTTTAAAGGTTTTACATAAGAAAAGACTAATGATGGAGTGTTTCAATTTACTTTAATATTAAAGTACAATTTTGAGGTACCTTACTGGAGTATTTCCATTTTATGCTACTTACTTCATCTACTCCACTACATTTCAAAAGGAAGCACAATTAATTTTAAAGCTATAGTTGCTAGTCTTTTGCAGATTATGATTAATGCAAAACACATGATCAGTTTTCAAACTATGCTGCATTGTTATTAGGGCTGGGCATAGTACGATACGATGACATTTTGCGATATGCTGAGTATTGCATAAGATATGTTGCGATATATTGTGATTGATTACCTTCTTTCAGCTGCAAATTATGCAGTTTCTCGACATCTCTTTTAAATAATAAGAAACAATTTTCACACTGTTCATCTCAGAGTTTTCATTTCACATATCTTGAGGTCCGAGGTCAAGGGACCCATTTGAAAATGGCCATGCCAGTTTTTACCCACCAAAATTTTACATAACTTTGGAGAGTTATTTAGCATTCTTCCCGACCATCTAACATGACAGGGTTGGTACCAATCGATTCCTCCGGTTTTGAGCTCAACCTCAACCAGCTACAACATTACAATACCTACACGTTAATATATCACTGATAATAATCAAAGAATATAATATTTATGATATAACAGCCTGTGAAACGGGCCATTCAGCACAATGAATACGTTCACTTTGGATACTTTGGATGCTTTTGTTACTTAACTAATGCATAAATTATTGTTCAACCACTTGAGAAGACACTAATAACTCATAGTTGGAGATATTTCCTATTATATCTGTTGTTTTTTCTCCCATTCTGTTCCACTTGAGTCATGGCCAGACATGATCTAAAAACAATCCTGTATTAGGACACGATGACCCACTTGATGGGGAGATTTGTTTTTGGCTTTTTGAATTAGTGGAAACCGCTTATATGGATCAAAAAGCTTGGGACAGAATATTCCTGTACAAATGCTGTTTAAATAATTCCCTTATAGTTATCAAGTAGTCCGCTTACAGTGTTCATTTTGAGTCTTTTCATACATTGAAGGAACATCGTGTGTAACAATTAAAGGGATCTATTGGCAGAAATAGAATACATATCAAGTATGTTTTCTTTAGTGTTTAATCACCTGAAAATAAGAATCATTGTGTTTTTGTTACCTTTGAATGAGACGTTTATACCTACATACGGACATGGTCCTCTTAACAGAGTCCGCCACATTGCTCCGCCATGTTTCTACAGTAGCCCAGAACGGACAAACCAAACACTGTTAACTTCTCCTGCTTGGGCCGCCGGAGTCAATAACGCATACTCTAAGCACTCTACTCTTACAACAACTGGCTCTAGAGGGGGAAAGTCGCGCTTTCACGTCGGCCACCGTAGTAATCCTATAGGCTTTGAGAAGTTGTACTTAACAACCTCACCGCCAGATACTAAACACTGTTCCTTTAAATTAAAACTACGGTAATTCTATTTTTTTTACTCTTTTTTTTTTTTTACTTTACTCCCATGATACTTTGCTTTGCGGTAACCCGTCTGCTTCCGGCTGGCTACCTGAGACTGGTGCTGAGTGCACATTGAAATCATGACAGTAATTTCCTCTCAATGTCCCCTTGAAGCTTATGACAAACTGCCAAAAACAAGCCAACGTGATGCAGCAGTGGAACTTGGTGCTCCTCAGGCTACCTTGTGTAGTCTACTTAAACAGCAAGAAACAGTGTTAGCTGCTAGTGATGGAGACAGAAAACGGAGCACCTGTGGTTGAAGCCACGTTTGAAACAGCTGTACTGTATTTTTAAAAAACAGTCAATACAATTCAGTAAATAGCGAAGCTGTCCATTTCTTTACTTTATATACCTGTCATGGATATGTAAATGTCAATTAGATGGTAATCTGCATGAGAAATGAAAAAGAATCCAGTTATAATAATCATCCGCAGAGTATTCCTCATTTTGTTGGAGCACCTCTTTCCCTCCATTTTCCCCTGGGGGATCCCAGACTCCACTTTTACAACGACTGGCCTAGAAAAGTCACACCAGGCCCAAAATGAATTATAACACAGCAAGTCTTGGCCACCTCACAATCTGGGCTATGTGTCTACGTGTGTAGTAATCAGTGTGTGCCTGAATGTGTTTATAAGTGCCCCTGCACGTGTATTTAAGGTTGCCCTGTCTGCCAGCACCTTGTGTCAAGTGTGTGTGGCCTAAAAGGCCTCCCTGTGGCTGTGGGCTGCTCTGCCTGCTGGCAGCCGGTGTATGGCACCGGGGACCGACACCCCTGCCAACACTCGCCATCTGCCAACGTCCTTGCGGTGCTGCTTGTGAGGAGTCCAGGCGGAGAGTGTTGAGCAAAAAACAACAGACCCCTCTGGAACACAGTAGCACACACACAAATCACACACACCCTGGTTCCCTCGAACACGTTCATCACACTGACTCTTCTCACACCTCTTGCTCATCAACATGCAGCAACTGTTGAGGGTGATGGAACTGGAGAGGACGCAGATGATAAACGCCAGTGACTCTGAACAGCCTTAATGGGTATAATGACAGTTAATAATGACAATGACAGTAATTACTTGAGGTCATTGGAGAGGGTCATGGTGGTGAGGGTGATGACGGTGATGATGCCAACCACAGCATTGATTAGATTAGCACCAATGTAATTTTGCTACAGGAAAAAGGCTTCAAATTAGGGCTGTAAATCGATTAAAATATTTAATCGCGATTAATCGCATGATTGTCCATAGTTAATAGTCGCAAATTAATCACACACTTTTTCATCTGTTCAAAATGTACCTTAAAAGGAGATTTTTCAAGTATTTAATACTCTTATCAACATGGGAGTGGACAAATATGCTGCTTTATGCAAAAGTATGTATATATTTATTATTGGAAATCAATAACAACACAAAACAATGACAAATATTGTCCAGAAACCCTCACAGGTACTGCATTTAGCATAAAAAATATGCTCAAATCATAACATGGCAAACTTAAGCCCAACAGGGAACAATAGCTGTCAGTTTGTCAGTGTGCTGACTTGACTATGACTTGCCCCAAACTGCAAAAAAGTCGTGGGTACCCATAGAACCCATTTTCCTTCACATATCTTGAGGTCAGAGGTCAAGGGCCAGTTTTTCCTTGCCAAAATTTAGGGCAAGTTTGGAAGTTATTTAGCCTCCTTCGCGGACATGGTTGGATTCCTTAGGTTTTCTAGTTTCATATGATGCCAGGATATTCACTCTAGCTTTAAAACTGAGGCGGCTACAACCTAAAAATTGCAAGATGCGTTAACGCTTAAACTTTGACAGCCCTATTTCAAATCAAACTCGCTTTCTCATGAAGTTCAAACTCAACTTGTGACACCATGTAGCCCACATCATGACAACAGAAACACACAAATCACAATCACAAATCCGCAGCTTAGGACCTCGGAAGAATCGATCTGAGGCGCAGCAGACAGATTTAGAACAGCGGTTGATGTAATAAGAATCAAAGACTTCCTCTCATCTGCTATGAATAGCTGAAAATGTTAGTGAGTTTGTAGCTCGTAGGGTAAATCATCCTGACTCGTGGAGAAAGCAATCCACTTCCTGCCACCAGGGAGACAAAAAGAGATGAGCTTTTAATTACAGACTTGTTTACTGTTGTCATTTTATCACCTAAATATGTCCCAGAGGGGTTATGTGCCTCTCTCCGTGTCTCTCTGTCTGACTCCGTCTGTCATCACAAACCACTCAACCAGGCTGGGTGCTGCAGCAGACAGTCGTGTATCCACTTGCCTCTGGCTTGTGTTTTTCAGTCTAGGTCGGTGCAGAAATCATCCTGCTTAAAAAAAAGTGACAGATATGAAACTGGATCTGGTAAACAGTTAAGATGGCAGACAGTTAGACCGCCTGTGCTGGTGTCTATATTCCTTATGCTCCATCACCAGCGCGGAACATTTCAAGACCAAGTTTCTGTCTGGTCTGATTTGTACGTGCACTAAGAAGCCTGCCAACCACCTGCAGTAGCAGTGACTCATGCGATGTATGACGGTCACGGTCATGTCACATGAATACATGGTTGGCATGTTATAAATATGCGTCTATGTAAATGAATCTATGCAGCCTTTAAATGTCTTAATAATGTTCTCACAAGACTACTACATCTTGGGTCCTATTTTTGTAGTCATTTCTATTGGTTCTGATAACGTTTTACTCACCAAAGTAATTGGTGTGACCTTGGAACACAGCAACATCACTGGAACTAAGCCCGTAGGGGAAAGAAACGAGAGGTCAGACGGCAACCACTCAATGTCTGAAAGCACCTTAAGTGAGTAAGGAGAAGAGCATTGTGCACATAATATGATAAGGAATTTCCACTTACAAATGCTTCTACTCTGCTAATTGCACTCAAACCATTATTTCTGACAGGAATGAAGGACAAAACTATGAATATGAGATCCAAGTTGTAAAAAGCCAAAATGATCTTATATGCACAAGTACGGTGATGGGTAGCAGTTAGGGCTGGGTATCAGTACTCAATTCCTTTAAGGTATCTACCGAAATAACCCTGGTACAAAGTCGTATCAAAACTTCTCCAGTCAAATGATACCTGCATTCAATCCTTTTTGTACCCAGATATAGAAAAGAAAAGACTATTTGTATGGTTTTACTCACAGCCAATCACTACAAGCATTCTTTGATTTAATGCGACGTGTGATTGGCACACTACCGCAGCAGCTACAATCCATACAGTGTGTGGTGTTGTGAAGTCAAGCGCGGTGTATTTGACGGAGTTGGCAGTTCGGCGTGTCGTGATGCCACCAAAACGTTCCAAAGTATGGCTATACTGTGGCGTCTGATAAAAATAAATGTGGTCTTGGTGGCATTTTACGCAACTGAATGCTTCCATTCACATGATGGGTATCAAATGAAATAATCATTTGGTATTAGTATCGCTTTAAGGGTACTGGTATCGTCATTTTTTTAATGGGACATACCATGCACATTTCCAGGTCCATACTTGTATTTTAGGTTTCTACTAGAACATATTTACATGCTTTGATGTTAAAAAAACACTTTATTTTTTCACATCCTGTCTGTCTGCTACCTTTAAGCGCCGGTCTCTTTAAGGACCCGTTCCGAAAAAGCCCAGTCTGCTCTGATTGGTTTGCACCTTGATACCAAAATTATGACTTTGATATGATACCCTGCCTTTTTTTTTTTAATTGATTAAGTATTTTAAAATGTATTAATTAAGAAATGTACATGATACACAGTAATCTGATGCCCCCCCCCCCCCTATATATTATTGATGTGATTTCTTTGATAGTTAACTTTATATTTGCAAACAGATATCACTTATTAAACAGTGTTTAACGCACCTCATGGCTCTTATTAAAACACTGTCATTTTTAAAGTACCGGTACTTATAGAATGGGGTATAGTACCATTTTTAACGGCAGGGTTTATATTTGCGTTATATTCTAATGAGCCTGCATATGACGTAGGAACTGTCTAATTTCACAGTTTGTGGGTTGGTAGGCACTCCAGATACTTAACTATATACCTGCAAGCACTGACATTTTTTTTTTTTTTTATAAGTCCCCTTTAAACGATATCGAGCCCCAGTAGCAGTGTCATGTTTTGTGTACTTTTCTATGATATTCTTCCTCCACTCTCTTTCTAATTCTACTACTTCTTTTTGTCAGTTCCCACAACAAAGAACTCACAACACAGAAATGACATTTAGTTTGCTTCATTTTAGCCCAGGTGATGCTCTCTAACAGGCTAAGAGCCCTGATTTACTCCAGTTTCCCCCCCAACAGGCCACCTTCATGATATTATGGCTGTTATTACATTTGTTGCTGCTAAATCCAATAGAGTGCTGTTGGACCTTTCCTTTTTGGCCTTGTGAAAGCCAGCCTTTCAGAGGTCCACATTTAGATAATCAAATCAAACACCCCCGCAGCAGGTGAGACCGTTTTCAACCTACCGTCCTTATTCCCTTTACTACCTCACATCGTGGACACAGGTGACGGTGAGAGAGTGCCACTGCCAGTTGGATAAATTGTGTTCAGCTTCCCAACCTCGGTACATTAGTCACATCTTTTTTTTAGTACATCCACTTTTGTCACTTCTTCCAAATTTAACCTTTACAGCAAGACACTGGAGGCAATTTGAACAGAAAACAAGAGTTTTTAAGACGTGAAAGCTGTTCTAGAGTGACAAAACATGTTCTTGGTCCCCGCTGATCTGCATTAAAAGCACTCATGCAATATTCTTTTCCGGTTGTGCCTCGTCCCTGTGCTTAAGTGGAACAAAGCAAGCGTGAAGAGGGCTTGATTTGTAGTGTTTAGGCATAGTAGCTAGTGTCGCTGGAGATATGTGGGTATTAATGAGGAGTGTTGATTGTCTTACTCATCGCGAGTCCCTTGACAGGAGTTTGGCTGTTTGGGTCGTTAATCTAGCGCTACTTTATCTCCGTGGCTCATTACAGCTCAGAGGCGACGGAGAAAGGAGCACTTGCACAGTCACAGCCATTTAAATTGCTTTTTGTGTGATGGAGTCTGCTGCATCGTGGCACAAAACTGGTCTGAGAATTACACTGGCTATCCCACTGCACTATGGATTTTAAGGGACAGCAAGTGCATAAATTCAGCCTCGTTATGTAGCTGTTTATGTGCCAAGAGCTGTTGTAGGTACCGTACAGTCACTGAGTGTGGCTGTCGGTTAATTCACAAGAGCCCATGGCATCATCACATGAAGAGAGCAAGTCACTAGTTATTTCTGCCTCATAGCTTTGTATGTATTAGCATGTGGATGTTGTGTGTTATAAGCAGATTATAAGTGAAAGAAATCTTTTCATCTTCTATAGTCCATGTGCTTTGAAATAGAGTCATCACACCCACAGAGCCAGCCTTTGAAAAACTATTTTAGTATGAATCACAAAAAAGCACCACTGGGAATATGTATTTTGAATACTACTGAAGGCTTTTAGATGTGGATTTCCGCAGGAGATAGCCAGGCTCACTATTAATGTTTTATTATTGACAATTGATGCCCTAAAAAGAAACTTCACCAAAATAAAAACCCCTCAAAGTTTGTGTACAAGCTTGGAAATGTGCCCCAGTCAGCTCTGCGACATGCTGATGCAGTGTGTCACATTAGCATAGCTTGTGCCTGCAACTGTATCAGTTTTGGCTTGTTAGGCAGCGGTGTCAGTGGCAGCCTCACAGCTGCTGTGGTGACTGTGACTGTGCTTGTTTGATAATTTATCAGAGCCTGCGCTGTGAAATGAATGCAGGGCAGACCAGAGGTGGCTCAGCTCTGCGGTCGCTCTGCAGTGAGTGACTCAGCTGGACGAGCTTTAAGGAAGACGGTGTATGGTCCGTTTTTTTTTCTCACTTCTTTGTGATCTCTTCTTTTCCTTTCCGTCTATTCTGGATCTCTTATCTGGTATTATCTGGTTACCATCACATTTCAGTGCATTCATTCTCTCTTGTTTCCGCTTTTAACTTCTTTCTGCTCCCCTTCATCCCCTTCCTTTTCCCCTCTTTTCCTTCATCCCTCAGGACCACTGATTCCTTGCCATGTAGGGCTTAAGTCTTTGATGCAGGCTGTGTTTTGTCAGAAGGCTGTAGGGATGCTGTTGCAAAGTATACAGACTTACAGGCGGCAGCAATGGATCGAAACAATCCTCTAACGCCTAGCCGCTCCACCACTGGGGTTATTGGGCTCATCTTCTCTCCCAGCCTCCCCATGTCTTAGAGGTGCTAAATCCGATATCCAGATCATTAATATAGCAGTAAACAACTGTTTGCTATGTAAAGATATAGATATAGAGTAATGTCTACCTGAGCAGAGAATGAAGTCACTCTCCCTCTGCGTGTGTTGTAATCCAAACTTCTGCTTGCTTTGTTGACATAGCCGGGCCGGTCGTGCGTGCTTTTAGTGCATGTTCAGCGTGCCTAGCTCATGGCTGCCACTCTGCATTGCTCTCATACGACAGTTATAGCTGACAACTCCATCCCGACCGACAGCGTCGTCGCGGAAGCGTAGCACCTACCCTCCAGTTCCGAAGCTTAGACCGTCGCCATGGTATTTGATCTCCAAATCACTATTTGAATGCTTCGATTTTAAATAATAAAAAAATAATAATACATAAGTATATAATAATAATGTATAAATCCCAAAATAGCCCATGAAATAAGGAATAATTCCACATTATTATTCATTACTCATAATCAACAGGTGTAGAGGTGCATGTGTGTACAGTAGTGCAGCAGCGGCACTGAAACGGGGGAGATGGAGACAGACAGACAGAAGAACATGTCAGCCTGCTGCACCGTGCTGCTCCGCAAAGCTTTGAATACCTTTGAATATTTCTCACCGAAGCTTCGAAGGCCAAAAAATTGTATTTGGGACAGCCCTACACTTTCGTCACTGTTTGCACTGTTAGTGCTGTTAGCACCGTTAGCTGCAAGCCGCCAGCTCGCAGCAGAAATGCTCTCAATCCCGTATATAACACCTTTAAAGATGACTAAGTGTGAATGCTGACTTTCCATATGGTTGGGACACCTGCAACGTGCCACACTGTGAGCAAACCATGATTAAAGCCAATGATTCATGCAAGTGATTTTCAGTAAGACAGCATGCCACGGTAAAATGCCTCCCTTGATCACATGTTGAAGGCTTCTGCAGCAGTACTGGCTATAGGTGTAGGTATAGATAACTTCTGGCCTTAAGTGGCACGTTTGCTCTTTCCTCCTGTAAAAGTTGCACAAATAACAAGCAGTCATCCCTAATAAATAATACAGCAGGAGAAACCCTGGAGGGTAAGGTGAGAGGACAGGGTAGATGATGGAGTGACAGAAAGGAGCCGTGAGAAGAGCGGATGAAAGTGCAGGAGGAGTATGAGACCTGGAGAGGTGAAGGATGAGCAGAGCAGAGGAGGGGTGAAAGAAGAGAAGGAGGTCTGTTCTCCAGTGGGCTGATGCTGCTAAAAGACTGGCCTGTCTTTGTCATTTGTAAACCAGTATGACGTAGGTTTCCTTCTTGTCTGCTCCCGTGTGGTGCTGGTGTCATATGAATTATATGGCTCTCTATCAATGCTTCTCAGGCCTATTGTGAGATAGAGGCCCCTGTGTGTGTGTGTATATGTGTGTATGTGTTTGTTAGACCAGGTATGTCAGTGTGTGTGTGTGTGTGTGTGTGTGTGTGTGTGTGTGTGTGTGTGTGTGTGTGTGTGTGTGTGTGTGTGTGTGTGTGTGTGTGTTGAAGAGAGGCTGGAATCTGATCCCTAGACTCAGGTTGCAGACATTACAGTTTGTGTGTGTGCGCACCTGCAGGAGGTGAGAATGTGAGTCTACCTTGAATGCTCTGTGGGACCGAGCTACACAATAGTTGCATAGAAAGAGGAGCCCCCCCGCACACAGGAAGTCCACACAAACACACGTAGGTCCCTTTACATTGGTGTCACCAATGATGTCACTGGGCCATGACACAAGATTACCTGGCACCTCCAGGGGAGCTTGGCCATAGACTACAGCTAATAATTGGATCCTCTGGCCTAGACTCATGTCGGTTAATGCACGCCCTAGTCTTGTTTTTTCATGAATTTGAAACCCAATTTTACTTGACGATTTTTTTAATCATTCAAATTTGTCTGGTTGCTTAATAACACATGTTCCTGTGGTGTGACAAACTCAGAACACAATTTTATTTTTGCTTTACCTGGACTTTAAAGCCAAACCTGCACGGTGAACGCGCAACATCTGCCCAAAGGGGGCATATCTGCAGGATCTTCAACTCCAAGCTTAAGAGGATTTTTTCCGTGTCCCGCAGGTGGTTTGGGACGTGATATCTGTGTAGGCCATGTTCAAAGTCTCTATTGAGGATGTGGCTGCTCACAGTTGTGCCTAGAGAGTTGTTGGTACCTGTTGTAGTGGGAACCTGAGGTCCTGTTCAGACCTGGCATTAACATGCATCCTGAGTGATCGAATCACAAGTGGACAGCTTTAAGTACATCTGTTCACACCTGGCATTAGAATGCGTCTCCACAAGGATTTCCAGTGACCACTTGTGATCCGATCTCATTTCCCCGCTCTATAGGCAAATAAACACGTAGTAAACACATGGCTAATACAGCAGACGTTGCAATGTAATATTACAGGAATGTCAGTAGTAATATCCTACATATTGCAAAGCAGCGGAACAAAATCACCAATGCTTCACCAGTATGATAATAATGCACTTTGCATGCCTGATCTGATAATCTGTCCCATCAAACAGTTGTGATAATTGCACTTACAGTTTAGAGAAAGTTAAGACTGTTTCTAAAAATGAGCCAAAGTGATTGAGAAAAACTGTAAGACATTGTAGCACGCTGAAAAAAGCTTGAGGCTGAATTCTGTGTTGTATTTTTTTTTTCCCTTTGCTAATAAAATAAAGTCAAAATCGCTTGAGCGTTTAGACAACTTTAGTGAGTGCAGACCTTTTTCTCTGCTTTTGTAACAATTGGTTTGGTTGAATTTGCCAAACTGAAAATAGTGGTGGAGGTTGTGGACCGTAGTGGAGTTGGTTGACTTTTAAAAGAGGACTGGAGGGTGTGCTCCAATTATCAGTGTATCTCGCTGCCTAGCCTCCCTGGGAAAGCTTATAGCAGGGTGCTGGATAGGAGGCTCCAGCTGACTGTCAAACCTCTAAATTGCCTGCAGGCATGAATGTGCTGTTTGTGTATTGGCCCTTTTAAAAGACAGTGACCTGCCTCTTGCGCCATACATTCCCTCTGCAACCTTACACAGGATTAGCAAGTGTATAGACTTGATGGATGGAAGGATATGAGAGCCATGACAGAGACAGAGCAATTAAAGAGAGACAGCCGAGTCTAGAGGCTGATGTGAAAATGGCCAAGAATTAAATTTAAAGTCATGTCGTCTCAAATCATTCTTAGACTACACTAAGTGCTGTTTCTCTCTTCAATTCAGACAGAATAAGCAACACCTCAAAGAAATAGCTCAGGAGAAGGAAGCAAAATCCCAAGTGGCCCATTTAGTTGTTTTTATTTGTGGGAGACAAACTCAGACGAGACAAAAAATAGGCCAAAAGCCTTGGTTGGAAGCCGTCACATGATACGCTGCTCATCTCTGAGACACAAAGATAGACACACAGGTGAGGAGCGGCACACAAAAATACAGATACTAGAGATGATAGAAAAATTAGATAACAGCATGGCATAACTTATCAAAAATGGAGGATATAAAACAGTAGTTTATAAGTGGGGATAAACAACATCGATCTGAAGGCTGACAAAAGGAAGACAATTAGAAAATAGAACAGAGGAAGAGGAGAGAACAGTCAAATCAAAAAAAACACAAAACAAAAAGTATGAAGACAGCAACACGAGAAAAATGTGGAGAAAAAAAAAAGACTTGAAGAAAAAGAGGGGAGACAGAGATGGAAAGGAGATACAGGAAGCTATTAGAAGCTGGCCTTTGTTGAGACCATCGGCCATGGCAACCAGGCAGCGATGTTTGCTTGTAACCATGTGCGTCACGCTGTCACATACTGACATATGCACACACCTTGTGAGAACACACACACACTTGGACTCTAACATGTGTAAAGACCCGTGCACACACACACACACACACACACACACACACAAACATGCAGAGATGGGTTATGTGAGGTGATAATTACATTTTACGTTGTTATGTGAGTTGTGGTGATGTCAGTGGTGGCCTTTGTGTTGGTGAGTGTGTGCTTAATGTCTGATTTGTGTGTCAAGGACATAATGCATTAGAGCTTCATTGTAATTCTGGTTTAGAGCTATAGGACACAATTCAGGTCATTCTATTAGATATTTAGATATTCCTGATATTGAATTGTAGTTAAAGCTCAATCCTTCTCTGACAATATAGTTATTTTATCTGCATCTCTTCCTCTGATCATATAGATGCAAAAAGAAAGAGATCCATAAGAGGCAATAAGAGTTTTTTTGCTTGATTCACTCATCTGTGTTCATATGTTTCCCAATATGTTGCACATCACCAAGCCATTTCACATATTGGTGAAGAGCATTTTAATTGGGGAGGAATGAGAGTATAGATTTTGTTTTGGTGTTGAGGCTAAAGGTTTCGTGTCGCTCCCTGCGAAGCATAAATTAAAGCCAGAGCAGAGTGAGATCAATGCAGCCCCCTGTGGGGAACCATGAAGAAACGGAGCCCACAGGTCGATGGCGGGGTGCTGGTGGGCTGGGACATGCATTAGCAGCCGCAGCGGTGGTGGTGGCAGCAAGCTGAGCGGCGTCTTTTTGTGTGTGTGTGTGTGTGTGTGTGTGTGTGTATGTGTTGACCTGACAGCAGTAATACCAAAGGATTATCATATCATAAATAGTACCTTAACTGGTAATTTTCTCATTAATATCTACTGCTGGTATTTAAATGCACTCACTTTATTTACTCTGATTACATTTGCTAAGATATTAAAAAGGACCTCCATTAAATCTCCTTGACAAGCTTAATACACTATTTATAGAGATAGAAATAAAAATGTGAAAATTTTTTCTGTCCTAAATGATG
Source organism: Sebastes fasciatus (assembly GCF_043250625.1). Taxonomy (NCBI): domain Eukaryota; kingdom Metazoa; phylum Chordata; class Actinopteri; order Perciformes; family Sebastidae; genus Sebastes; species Sebastes fasciatus. The sequence goes on from NC_133799.1 coordinate 8,157,777, forward strand.
GACTTAATATTGATTATAATTAGTAACTTGTTACTAGATCAAATATGGATCAATATTCTGTTACTGTAATGATTATTTCTCACCTCAAATGTTTTCAGAAACATCTTGTAGTGTACTGTTTAGCTGTAAAATGAGAAAGTTTGCTCCAGCTGGTGGGCGGTGCTTGGTATTTCCTCAACTGATCTCATCATGGCTGCCAGGTCACAAACTTTCTCATTTTACAGCTAAACAGTACACTCCAAGATGTTTCTGAAAACATTTAAGGTGAGAAATAGGCATTACAGTAACAGAATATTGATTCATATTTGATCATTGCTGCCTAGTTTGACCGTTTGATCGGAGTCAGCGAGTGATTGACAGCCGCTCAGAGACGGCAGGCTCCAGATCAGCTCTGATTGGTTGTTTTCCTCCGGTCTGTGAAACTTTGCAGATGCCATTAGGAGCACCAGAGGACAAAGTAGAACCTGATTTTTTTCAGATTACCTTACTCATGCATTACTGTCAGGATATAGGGACCGTTTTCAATCATATTTGCTGCAATCTTGCCTCCTGCTGCTTTATTTAATCTGTTTCTGTGAAATGGGAATTAATGCCTCCATTGCATCAGTCTTATTTAATACAGAATAAATCAAAAACATTAGTATGCAACAGCCAGTTTAAGTGTTGACAGTTGACACCAGCTTGGACAATGTCCGGCCTAACAAAGACGAGATGAATAAGAGGCCTGACATATTTGAGCTTGGAGTTATCTTCTTCTCTTTTTCCTCTTCTCTTCTCTTCTCTTCTCTTCTCTTCTCTTCTCTTCTCTTCTCTTCTCTTCTCTTCTCTTCTCTTCTCTTCTCTTCTCTTCTCTTCTCTTCTCTTCTCTTCTCTTCTCTTCTCTTCTCTTCTCTCGTCTGCTTTGCTCTGCATCCAGCCAATTAGTCATTCATGCCAGTGATCATTTCCACAGCTCTCTACCATCTAATCCCTTATCACAACAGTCTGCCTGGTTTGACTAAATCCACCCCTCTTTCACTTTCACATGACGAGCCAACATGGACTCCTGACACATGGCTTAATTTAAATTGACAAGTAATCCAACTGCTTTGGTTTTTGTTTTGTTTTTTAAACCAAATGTTCTGGTGTAAGAATATTCAATGCACGGAGGACCTTCAGTAGACTTCCCTTCATTATTTTGCATGATAAATATTTGCATATAGGGATGGGACGATATAGGATTTTATCGCGGCTCGCAATAAAAAAACTCACAATAAGTTGATTGCTGTTAATTTCCATTATCAGGATAATTAGGGATGGACCTGGTGAATTAATTTGGCTAGGATAATCATGAAATCAGCTGGTTGTGAGAAACACCTTTTAGTAAGCCTATGAAAAGGTTAAGAGGTACATACTGAGTATCACATCACTTTATTTGTGAGAGTACAACAGATAATGCTAAATATGTTACAAACACAATATACCTGCTCATTCAGTGAATTACATTAAAATGAAATAAAATGCATATAAAAAGATAGAAAACTATTACTATAACATTATCATGGCCTCGGGTGTATTATGGATCCCTTGGCTTACTATAGGGTCACAGCTCATTGGTGGAGTCAGACTTACGAAGGTGGTTGCCATGGAAATGTCTCTCACCTCAGTGCTTTTGTCTCTGTTTTTTCCCCTCTCTCATGTTCGTGTGTTTAAAGAATTTCCCAGCTGAGGGGTATTTTAAGTCGGTATGTTTTTGTCTGCGTACTGTATGGTTGTAGAATATTCAGGATGAGTAATTTTTTCTATCATTGCCGGTCTTTGTTTCAGGATGAGTTGTCACATGGCTTTGAGACTGTGTGTGTGTGCGTGCGTGCATGCGCTTGTGCGTGTGTGCATAGGAGTGAGCTGAACTTTGAATTTGTCTGTGTGTTTTTTCACCAATAAGCAGGAAGCACAGCTCTCGGCCAAAGAGTATAGAAGCAAAGAGGCAAAACTCTGGTGCATTTTTGACATATCACCAACAACTCCTGGGTCTTACACCATGTCTACACAGGCTTCATAGTGAAAGCTGCCAGAGATGGATGGATGGATCTCTGTCCTCTGTCTGTGTCAGGCACAGTACTGCTGTGTCTGTCACCTGCATTTTGACAGCACCTATCACACAATCATTGTAGTTATGCATGTGAAACAGCCATGTGCAGCCTGTGTAAACAGCTGTATTAATTACAAAAGAAGCATATGTGTGCTGTCAGACGCGCGTGAGATGGACAACTGAAAAGCGCAGTTAAAATACCTACGTGTAGACAGTTTAAGCTGCTTGAATTTCTTCACCAGATGTGTTTTCTTGAGCTTTCTGCTGTTTGTTGATGGGCAGACTGGAAAACAATTAGCTAAAGACACTAAAAGCTGCACAGAGCTGCAGTGTTGGATGTTCATTCTCAGTGGGTTTTGCAGTACCAGCGAACCTGTTCACATTACAGGAGGTCATTTTATTTGATATAGATATGAAACATGTTGCTATTTGGAGCTTTAAATTAGGGTAGATAGCAGATTTTAACAATCTTCATACAAGATTAAGCATTTGTTTTCGTAGTTCTGGGTGTACGGTGTCTGTCCACAGAGTAATGAAATCAGTCATTTCAAACCGTTCATGTTTCTCTCAATCTGTTTGTTTTGAATTTTGTGTTGTGTTTGTAAGTTGTTAGCAAAATGTACTTTAATTCAAATAATGGACTGAATGCCATTTTCTTTTATTCAGACTGCGCGAGTTTCTGAATCAAGGAAGTGACACTGCTCACTCTCAAATAAAAGCTTCAGTCCAAGCACTTGACTGACCATTAAATGATTAATGATGTTTGATGCAGACGTAGGGAGATTCATGATAAAATACATCTCTGTATTACTGGGTATTATTATCAAAACTATCAGTTTGTCCAATAGAAATTCAGTCAGCTCATCGAACAAAACGCTTTTCCTATTCTCTCCATAGAAATTCTTTCAAAGAGTCATTTCCTGACACATCGTACATGCAGGGAAAAAGTACCAGCTTTCAAAGCAAACAATGGCCGACCACACAAAGCCATGAGTCAAGTGCTTTCGAACCCACTTGTTGCTAGGCAGTTTCACATGCTGCTTTATAGAGGCACTTTGAATGGACTAGTGAAGTGGGCACCAGTGTAAAATCACATTTCTGTATTCAGCTGCACTTGTTTTTGTTTGCTGAATGCTATTTGATACGCGCGGTCTCAAGTGTCGAGCTGCACATCAGCCTGGCTTTTTTGAAGCGCGCTGCTCTCAATGTGTGTGTTGCTTTCAAAAGCGGTGGATTGTGTGTCTCGATGCGGGCTAGAGTTGTTGCTGTAGTCCTTATCGGCTCGCACCGTGTGCCGCCGCTCTGTGTAATCAGACCCCGTGTAGGTACAATCGGCACGTACAGTGAGACAGACGTGGCTGTTGTGACACAGAGAGCGCTATGAAGGAAGTGGTCGGGTAACACGAGAAGGGAAACCAACAAGTATGCGATTGTTTTTGCATGTTGTTGCCAAAGAGGGTGGTTGCTCTACTGCTGGCTGGGCGGTTATTTGAATGAAAAGACCACAACTGAGGTGAAGACCTATACAGTTGCAGCAATTAAAAAATTGATGACGCATTTTTGCTTTTTCACAGAAATAGATAAGAAACGTCTTACAGCAGCTTGTCACGACATTAAAGCTATCAACTCTGCCATCTTTGTTGTTGCAGATTAGATTAAAGTTGTTAATCTTGTCTTGACGTGTAGTTGGAGTAGAGAAAGAAGTGGGCTGCACCTGTACAGATAGAAGTTCTGAGGAATTTAAAACATGAATTATTTCTTTATTATATTAAATCAAAAAAGTTCAACTGGAATAATTTGATAGGACATTAGTTGTTGCCAACAAAGCCAAATTGTTGTTTTGGCCCATGCATATATATTTGTATATACTTTGTTACTCGGGGCTGGGGGAGCAAAGATCATCCATGAAATGTGACCTGTACGTGGTCCAGCAGACCTGAACTGAGGCAGAGACTAGAAAGAGGAACAGCATCAATTTCAGCAGGACAGGGACAGGCGGAGACGTGAAACGTAGCTCTGGACGCTCGGAGGAAAACAGGCATGGAACAGATGCTGTGATCAGCACTGGATCGGAGGATTAGAAGTGTTTTCATGGAGGAAGCACATTTATGTTTTTCTATGTATTTTTGTCTGAATGTAGTATTTTGTCTGGTGTTGGTTTTTAAATGCTGGCCTTTAATTGCGAGGACTTGGAAAGGTTTTGGAAGAGTTGCAAATATTCTGCTCTTACCTGAATGAGAGAATGAGGATTTTTAAATTGGCTGGATCTCACTTTCTGTCTCATCTTATTTGCTGAAAACTGCTGACCTGCAGTACTTGAGAGGTGACTGGAATGAACATGGAGGGAGATTTTCTGTGGCCAGTCTTAGCCACCAGCTGCTGCTTTTTTGGAAGCCGAGAGCAAGTTATCAAGTGCTGAATGCTGAGATTATCCCGGTATATAAGACGATCCAGATTGGGACTCCAGAATGCAGCGTCTGCGTGTCGGCTGCACTATTTCTTAAGAAGATTGGTTCAACAATAGTCAGTCTTACACTTTCATCATCTATGAATCAAATCAAGTAAGTTATTGAGTTGAGACTTGCAGAGAACATTAAACAAACAAGAAACAAATAGATTTTTGATCACAAGGGTAACCAAGACGATGACAGCGACATCATCCTGTCTGGATTTTCCCATCATCCCTTTCTGCTACCGTCGTCACTCCTGGGTTTGGTACGTGAAAATGTGAAGGAAAAGTGGGAACCCAGCTTTGTTACTGTCGACCCTCACAGTGTGGGTGTGGTTGTGGCTGAGTGGGGATTTGTTAGTTTGATTTTGTGTCAATTTGAGTCTCCTAGAAATAAAATTCATACGTTACTAAATTGTTTTGCCAGTTACGTTGTGCTGACAAATATAAACTTTGCCTGAATTATGTTCTGAGGGAACATTTTGAATGAAGTGTTATATTTATGTACCGCACTGGAGTCGCAAGGAGGTGGTCAGGGTTGCAGCCATACAAAGCACAGGACTTTGACACAAGAGGTCAGGGTTCCCGAGCCCCGGCTATGGTTAAGTTTAGGGAAAGACAGTGGTTTCGGTTAAATGTTAACCAAAACATTGTGACTTAACCTAGACCATGATCTTTCCCTAACCTTAAAGGACCAGTGTGTAACATTTCTGGGGATCTATTAGCAGAAAATTAATATAATATTCAGTCTTGAAAGAGAGGGTTGGACGTAGGGGTACTCAGTTAGTGGTAATCTGCAACCACACCACTAGATGCCACCAAATCCTACACACTGTACCTTTAACCAAGTGTTGTTAGTGCCAAAACATAACCGTCAAACAGTTTAATAATGTGATATTCACTACAAGTGGATATTATATTGCAAAATGTGATGTATGTCAAAACAAATTAAATACGTTGCCAATGAACATTTTAAGGATACGTTAAGCATCAACATTTTTACGACTTGCCAGATACGTTACTTAACAACATTTTCTTCATTGTGTTGATAGAAAATTTAATCCGGATGACATTATGTTTCTGCTTGTGGCAAATTAGTCGTATATAACTGTAATTTCTAGAAGACGGTTAACGAGACTATTTAGCCCGTGTATATGTATGTGTGTGTGCTTTTGCATGTGAGCATAATTGCTGTGTGAGGACGCAGTGTGTCATTCTCATTAGACTCAACCACTTTGTAGTGGAAGCTCAGCGGTGTACTCTGTGTAGATCGCTGCAGGAAATTGCTGATAACACTTTTAGCTGCAAGAAAATCACCTTGGTGCATAGGAGGAGAGCTGTGGTGTGAAAATTTACCCTTTATATTTTTCTCTCTTTCCTTTCTCTCCGTTTCTCTTTTCACCAGCTTCACAGAAACTTCCACCCCTGTCAACTCACTAATTAATCACACCAGTTTCTCTCCACACTTGGGTTTACAGTGCCAAGTGGGATCTAAATAACAAACAATCAAGTGTGATCGGCTTGTCTGGATGTACTGTAAGCTGACCTAAACTCTACAGTAAGTGCTTCTCAGGTTGTCTATGTGAAATGTGATATTACAGGGTTTTGACAAGAAATACATTTCCTGTCAGGGGATTTCAGTGGCACCCAGTCTTCTGTAAAAGCTCATCCAGCAGAATTCACGTTTTTGATAATTAACCAAACCTAGCCTAAAGCAGGATTAATAGTGCAAAGTAGTTCCTAGCAGCAGCTAATCACCGTTTCACACTCACTGCATTGATATAGTATAGTATTTTTTATTTATTTTATTTGACCTTTATTTCTTTTCAGGAATATTTCCCATTGAGATTCAATATTTCTTATTCAGGAGGCCAAGATGGCAGCATAAAAAGTTTCACATAAAAGAACAAGCAACAGAATTGAAACAAAACAGCAAAAAAAAAAAACAACGTACGAAATTCCACATAAAGGAAAAAAGTAACAGGCTCAAAACAAACGGCAACAATAAATTAGCAGTGTTCAGTAACAGGACATGTACATTGAGTGGTGTAACAGTCCTTAATCTTATTTTTAAAACCATCCATGCTTCTAACATAATTTAGTTTAAAGTGACTCTGTAGCTCACACCAAGATGAGGGTGCAAAAACTTTCAAAGCACTTTCACCAAAGACAGGTGAAAGTGCAGGAATGACGTACACCATTTGTCCGCATGACCGAAGGTTGCAGCTGCTGAGAGAACATAAATAAGGAGGCATTTCATGTAATACAGCCTTATAAAAGTTACAGAATGTACCAGTAGTAGTATTATGTACTTTTGTTCAAAAATCCACACAACCTTAGTTTATGTGCTGGTTCAAAAGAGTGCATGTTGTGAAGAGCTGAAGTGTGTGCAGAGCTGCCAGTTCAGAGATTCGGTGAACGTTCCCCCGTTCAATCTCCTTGATCTATGAACCTGAAGTGAATCATTGTTTTGAACCACTTTATGGATTACACTCCTACGGATCCTGTAGCCTGTCAGTTGGAAATGGACTAGATAGAAAAGCTGCTACGTTTAGAAGAAGGAAGGAAAAGAGCCTGTGAGAGAAAACTTGGCACTCATGGGCCTTGTTACCTGAATCCCTGTTCTTATGTCAGGATCCAGCCCTCTAACCCTTAACACCATCCACCGTGTTCGTAGCCTTAAATATCCTCACCACAACACACACATGCATGCACGTCATTGACTGGGCTTGCTGGCAAAATGACATTATAAAAACAAACAGCACTACGCACAAGGACACACACACTCCCATATGGCACACTGTAATATAATGTGTTGTGTCTTTAAAATGCTGCAGTGACGTATGTGCTGGGTTCCCTTTGCAGTATATACGTAGTCGCTCTAAATAATTGAGTTTGGCCATTGAGGAAGTGAGGCAACCTCCTTGTGAAGGTTTCTTTTGACAGAGCAGGACCAGGTGCCACATGTGCAGACACAATTTTTTACTTGAGGCAGTAGATTATGCCATGTTGATAAGAGTATTAAATACTAACAAATCTCTCTTTAATGTACATTTTGAACAGATACAAAATTGTTCGATTAATTTGTGATTAATCGCAATTAACTATGGACAATGATGCGATTAATCGTGATTAAATATTTTAATCGGTTGACAGCCCTAGTAGAAACGCTTTGGAGGTATTTACTGACCATTTACAGCTAGCTTAACGTTAGCCCCAGTGATTGCAGGCAGCAGAACTCCAGAAGTTCCGACCTAAATTAAATATATCACAAGCATCAGTGTTCTTCTTATACTGTTGATCCCTCTTTGTGAGCTCTAACTTTTATGGCTGTCACTGGTATATTTAGTAGGCCTAGTGATGTTACATTCTGCACAGCTTAAAATCCACAATATGTGCCCCCTGGTTATCACAGCGTGAGGGCTGCTGACTCCTAACATGGTATGGTGTTGGCACTGAGAGCAGCGCTGCTCGTGATCAGGGGATTAGGTTAATCACAGGGGGACTGACTGCAGTGCCCTCCTTTTCAGAGAGGGGAATTAGATTTATACAGAGAGAGAGGGAGGGGAGATCGGGAAAGCTATGTTGTGGTAAGACCAGCAGGACAGACACCCGTTGATCTCAAATTCTCCCTCTGAAAATCTGAAAATTGAATGTGGCAGCTGGTGGATACTGGCTTATTATCTCTTTTCTGACCTTCCCTTTCTTTTCTCTTCTGTCAGTTTGAATGGAGGTCACTGGAAGCTATGAGTAGCCTAATATGCCAAGTGTAAAGATTGGATGAATGTGTTTGGAGTGATGCTCATGCTAAAGTCAGACCTGTGTTTGTAATGCCCACCGTTTCCGTGGCAACCCAATAATCACCTCACCTTTGTTGTTGGAAGTGAACATCAATGAACATAGACAAATTCAGGCTGCAGCGTGTATCTAAGGAGCAGTAGAAGGGTTAACCTTGGCGATAACAAAAATACACCTGCGCTAATACATATCAGGGTCGTTCTGTCACCGGGCTGATTTATCACTGTCACCAACACTATGAAAGTGACATGTAGACTGGAGAGTTTTCCTAAACAGGATCCTCTTCTGCTCCACTAGACTACCAAGTGTCACTCCACATAAAGTCACACTCACATCTGTGGAGGGCACTCCTTATTATGTGGAAGGTTACATGAATAAATGTTTAAATGGGGGGATATCCTGCCATTCCAGAAGCAGGAAAGAAGCTTGATAATCTGTTATGTCATTGCTGTTTTCGTGTCTCTTCAAAATGCAAAAAGGAAAAAAACGTTTGTTTTCATCCATTGTCCTTCAATATGTGTCTGTGGAAACAACATGCAATAAGAACGCCGTTCTTGCTTTTGGCGTGTCATTTGTACGCCATGTAGTCTGTACTGACTGCAATGTAAATGCATCCATGTTAATATGCTACGCTCAGACGTAGAATAAAAAGTGAGCCAGACTGCTTATGATCGGGGGGAGGGGAAGTGGATGGGTCCAACAAACACAGGACTTTCAAACAGGAGTTTTGTTTTGTAGATTAAGTGACGTTGGTGAACTGTTTTCTATACTTATGTTACGTATTTCACATAGTTTACATACTTAATTTAAGGCCAATTATGATGTTTTTCTGAAACCTAACTAAGTGGTTTTGTTGACTCGACAAATAAAGATTAATTTTAACACTTCCTGCTTCTGTTTCAAAATAAAAGCCCTGAAACGTTTTCTCTGTGTACAGAATTCCTTCATTGGTCAACACGAGGCGTTTATTCCGAAATATTTACAAGACAGTTTTGTAGAACATGCAGTGACTTGCAGGGCTTCATGAATGAATAAAGTACCGGGTTTTAATTGTGGACTATTACTATTATTTTCAAATGAGACACGCAGCAGTTCAGCGAGACAGCCGCCAGCACTGCTAACATGCCCGGTCTGTGCCGGGCGTGAGTGAGTGGCTTTGTGGCCCCCTGCTGGTCCTGCACCTTCATACAGACGTGTAATAATCACGCCTCGGCGAGGCAAAACGTGACACTGACACGCTATTCTCTGGTGGACAGGCGGGTCTATCACACGCTTTGGTGTGCTACGGGTTGAGGGATAGTAGCACAATTCAGTATCGATACACACTCATTGTCCAAGGGTTATATATTCATCTTGTGTTAGTCGATTTTGTATAGATTTCTCATGAATGTGCTGTATCAGTGGATAGGGCCAGGATGTAGTGGCTGGACTGAAATGTGGGCCAAAGCTGGAATGTCTGTATAGAACATATATCTATCTGATCTTTGCTGATACAGATCAGCATCACAAGAGAATAATTAGTCACATTGAAGATCAGGCTGGTTAGAATAATCTTTCATGGCATCTTAGCCGGAAGCTTTACTGCACTGCACTTGTAGTTCACAGTTCTTGTCTTTTTTTTTTATTGAAATAGCATACTAAGCGAAGAGATTATAACATTTGGGTTTTGGGAATATGTGAATTGATTCAGAATCAGAGAGGATGAGATTTTAGATTCTTACATGAATGTGTTTGTTCCCCAGTCTTTAAAATCACTTCATATCTTTCACACCGTCTAGCTTCCTTTTATCAGCCTCTGTCTCGTAACTTTGTCTTTCTATCAGTCTGCCCCTCTTGCTCCCTTTCGCAATTTTTAGAATTTATATTTAAATAGCTTTCAGGGATCATGCCTGTTGTTTGATCCTGATTTAATGTGATTGTGTTTGTGTTTGTATGAGAGTGGCAGCTTTCATGTCAAAGGTGATGTTGTGCCTGTTAGCCTCTGTCAAATACAACTGAGATTCCATTTGCAGTCTTTTCTTTCTGGTACACCGAGACAAAAGACATTTTGCTAAAGTTTGTCTTTTTTTCAGTTTTCTCATCTGCAGTGTGATATCGATTTAAATCACAAGGACAAGCCAGACGAGCTGTCTGCCAGCGACAATTTGACAGGCTACTCTTAAGCCGTCAAATGGATGTCTGATCGATGTTTAATTATGGTTCTCTGCTGATATGTGAAACCCTGTTAGAGCTGCAGATCAAAAAATGTTAAGTGTTGTTCCGCATGCACAAGCTACTTTTTGTTAGCGTTTGCACTCAAATTACAGGCATACATTATCTCCCAAAATAATGTTTTACAATAAGATAAATGATTTAAAACGCCTGACATGAATCAAAACCAATGTTCCAGTTGAATTAAAAGAGCTAATTGCATCAACATTCGTCAATAAATACAAGTTAAAAAACAAGCTTTTAGTAAAGTGAAGATTCCTGTTGTGTAATTAGAGGTTAACACAAATGTATTGAGTTCCCTAGCACAGTGGTTTTCAAAGTGGGGTCCGGGGATCCCCAGGGGACCTTGAGGTGGTTCCAGGGAGGCCCCACTAAAAAGGGGAAGAAATTATTTTCACTATAATTCCATCGATAAGTAACACAATGACAGAATGTACTATGAATTAGTATTTTGGGTTAGTTATCATGGGTTTCATACATTTTCTTTAATAAAACATCTGAAAGTAAAAATCCTGTTAGTTGGGGTACCCTGGGACAAACCCTTATCAAATTGGCGTGTTGTCCAATTTGTGTCAGTTTAGGTGTCCTTGACGTGAAAAGGTTTGGGAACCACTGCCCTAGCGTATTCAGAGCATACTAATTCACAAATTCAGGTATAAGATGTCAGGGTTACAGGCTGCTTTACAAACATTATCTAATTTTGATCCAACATGAAACAACATTTGAAGGAACCATGTTCAAATCCTGTGTAATGTCAGATCTGAGTGATTTCCATAGGGCATGGCTCATCTGGTGGCACATCTCGCATGCCACATCCTGTAAATGTGAGTTTAACGCTTTAACTGGAGTCTATATAATACAGTCACACACTGCCATCTTGTGGCTGCAGGCCTGAAAAACTAGTTGTTTTTTTCTGTGGAATGAAATGATGCCCTCTGATGTTCATAGATGGGTCCTGCCTCATTTTACTTAAACATAAGAGTTTATACAGTCTTTGGTTTTATCCAAAGACTGTATAAACAAGGCCACAATACAGAATGACGTGGTGTTAGACCACAGTATGATGCCCTGCCCAAGAGTGAATAGTTTCACTGGGTGGCAGTGGTTTGGTTTCATCAACAGATTTTTACAGTAACACATACTTCCTCATGTACTATAATTAGAACAGGTGATACATGCAGTGGCACTAGTGGTTGCCAATGTTTTGTTTATTATAATGCCACTGTGTCTTGGAAAAAAGTTTATTTTACATCTGGTTAATTTCAATGAAACACAGCAGCACCAACCACACTTTATAAACACCATCAATCTTTTTGTTAGTTTATACCGTAGTGTTGTTCACTATTTATTTAACTGTCTCTTTGTATTAGAAACTTTGGAAAACAGTTTCAGTTAGATTTAATTGTAAAATCTGTTATAAGTTTTACAGATTAAATCAGAGGTCTCTATATTTTCAGCATGATTTGACTGTGTGATGCCACTGAATTATGTAACACCACAGAATTAAATTAAATAGGGAAGGCTTTATCTTCAAATAACAACATTTCAGTCTAATTTGGATGGTTATCTTAAAACAACAAATAATCCCTGTCGGTATATTTTTACTATAATGATGCAGATTTGCTGAACACGATTCTCAGCACCACTGTCTTTGTCTCCCTAAGCACTTACATTTCCAGTCATGATCAATTGTAAGGCAGTGTTTTCAGAATCTGCACCAGTTCCCACTGATGTACCATAGCCGATGACCATTATAGCTAGAGATGCACCGATACCATTATCAGATATCAGGCCTTTACTGACTCAAATAGCTGGATTGGGTAACGGTGACAATGGAGCTGATCTATTCAATTCAATTTCTTTGTTTATATACTATATACATTATATACTGGAATTTAAATTCCTTTTTTGACCAATTTGTTGCTTCATTAAAAGGTTTACACTTGGATTGTAATTCCTTAATTTGGGAGATTTTTTACCAAGTTGCTGGTTTACGATAAATAATTTTAATAATAAATAACTATTCAGTGAATTTAAATCTATTTATTTATTTGTTACATTTTTATCAACAAAGTTAGGAAAGCAATGTTTAAGTCTGGCCTGATGTTGTCTTACACATAAATGAATGATCCCAGTCACTTCCACAAAGTGAGGCATGCAGCTTATTAATTAAACACCGGTATCGGATCAGTACTCGGTATCAGCTGATACACAAAGCCCAGGCTTCGCTATTGGTATTGGCACTGAAAATGTTGGATCGGTGCATCCTTAATTATAGTGCGAGAAGGAGCTGTTTCTGTATCGTCTTCTTCGGTGGTTAACCCTTGTGAGTACATTAAGGAGGAATGTCGTTGCCATTGTCACACAGGATACAGACAGCCCTGTGGCTACCACGTCTTCCGCCTCTCCCATGTCTAATCTCTGTGTGTATTGTGAAGCAGTAGGGCGAGCTGTCGTGTAGGAACGTACTAGTGAGAGAGTTTTGGCCTCTGTGACCCTACTCCTCCCTTTAAATGTTGTGTTAAGTGCGTGTGTTTACTGTCATCTGTCTGAATCGTTTCCAAATAAATGACAAGGAAGCATTCAAGTCATAACGATGATTAATAGGAAGTCCTCAGTTGAAAGTCTGGACGGTTTTCATCACTACTGTTTGAGGAAGTTATGAGAAATACGGGTTGTGTCAGCAGTTCTTTCAAAACAATTGGGAACCACTGGTTAATCTTTTAACAATGTGTTATATTTTATGAGCTTTTTAATGTTAAATCTTAATTTGAAAAGTAATTATGACTGTCGGATAAATAAATAAAAAGAGTTAATAGTACAATATTTCCCTCGGAAATGTAATGGAGTGGAAGTAAAAAGTGTCATTAATTGGAAATACTCAATCAAAGTACAAGTGCATCAAAATTGTGCTAAAGTTCTTGAGTTAACCCACCTAGTTACTTTACTTTGTTGGGTTTAACATGTTGCCCCTCACTGTCCAAAAGCAGATTTTGTCAGTTAACTTTACTCAAACAACATGAATGCAGCACTGGAACAGCATGTTGAAATTGGTAACTGGTAACCAAGATCCTGCTAAGAGAAGTATATTAATAAGACGTAATGATTTTTTGTATCAAAGAAAACATGTAGTTATTGCAAGTATTATTAATAGGTGCCTTGTTTACATCCTATAGCTATAAACAGAGTATTTGTTGTCTATGTCATTTAGGTTTTAACCCACTAAAATATCTTTATAATATTTTGCGAAAGCTTTCTATTGTGAACATGTTTTACAGTCAAAAGCTGGACACCATAGTTGGTAATTCAACCTGACTTGTCTTGCATATTGCCACACATAGAAAGACATACCTTCAAATTCAATGTATTTCTAATTACTGTATTTTTTCCTTTTTTGTTATATCTTTGTAGCTCATTTATTGTTCTGTATGTGCTGCTATTTATCACAAATCTGTCATCATAGTTATCATAAGGGCGTGAATGTCAGTGTACTGTTCTGTATTGTACTGTGCAGTGTCATCAGGCACTGTGGCCTCCTGCCAGAGCACCAGATGCCACCTCTCTCCACACACAGACACACACTGACAGTTAAGGTAGACCTGAATAACACTGAATCAAAACACCATTTTGTTCAATAAGTGGGTTTCTGATCCAGCACAAACAGCAAACACTTATTTTTGTATTTTAAATTTTAATTTGATGAATGAACACTTTGCAAAACATGGTTTATAACACACTACAATGTAGTTCTAAGCAGCTACAGGGACATCTTTACTGTATGTTATTTGTCACGGTTGTCTGTGTTCACGCCAGCTTCCTCAATTACATTATAATGTGTAATCAACCATTTATTAAATTCGTAAATATTACTCAAACCGATTAATTGATTATCTAAATAGTTTCCGATTAATTCAATAGCTGACAATTAACCGATTAATCGCTGCAGCTCTAATAAGCTGTTTATACATTTTCAAATTGCACAATAACAATCAAATCTTCAGACCTTCATTCTCTGCAAACAAAATTCATTAATCACTGCGGGAAATATTTACTATATAATACTAGGAATTCAAAGTAGATCTTAGGTAAATAGTCCAAATCCTGTTGAGCCATTTCATGGGAAAATTTACTGTTTTATACCATCATATTTTATACAATACAGCAGTTATACATTTACAGTGTAGTTTGTTTATAGCTGTGGCTGTGCAGCCAGTGTGCTTCTGTATGTTTTCCATACATACAGTGTTAATGAAGCTAATGAGGCTGTGAGTGATGGCTGAATGTATGACTCCAGTCCAGCGACTCCACTCCAGAACTTGTATGTTCCTCTTCACTCTGCTGGGCCGCGCTAAAGGGAACAGAGCTCCATACACACACATGCTACACACACACACACACACCATGGGGAGGAAGTATAGCCTGTGACGAAGAGAGTAGTCCGCAAAGAGACCACAGAGAGAGTGGAGAGTGTCAGTGTGAACAAGGGCTTAAAGAGCTCCGTGATGTGACGTATGGACCGTTGCTTTATGTTGCTGCTGTGTGTGACGTGTGGAGAAGGTGTTTGGATACCTGTTTGCTGCTTTTATTTGTGCCGTGGCTGATTGATAACCTGCTGAGTAACTTTTTAAACAGAGGCTGTAAAGTCATGTAAATGTATGACTGTATAGCCAATAAGGAATGCACTGTATTGCTATTTATGTGTGGTGAATGTGTGTGTGATGGAGCTCGTTTTGCAGTAACCGGTAGATTAATTTGACATTTGAAGTTGTGTGATAAAGTGTGTGATCTCAGTGAGTGTTTGTATGAGATGTGTGTATGCATGCCACTGTGTGGTTATCACCAAAGGTGCTGATTTGTCTGTCAAGTGTGTGTATGATACTGTGGTGTGTGACGTTTATACTGTATGCTTTGTCTGCGTGTGAAATGCTGCTCTTGTGTTGTTAACGCTCTGGGTGTGTTCTAGTCAATCTAGTTTGTGTGTTTGTGGTCACATACGTGATGGTATGCGCCGGGTAGTGTGTGCATGAGTATATGTGTGTGTTGGGGCGATGTACCGGCGTTCACCCA
Organism: Sebastes fasciatus; assembly: GCF_043250625.1. Lineage (NCBI taxonomy): Eukaryota > Metazoa > Chordata > Actinopteri > Perciformes > Sebastidae > Sebastes > Sebastes fasciatus. The sequence goes on from NC_133799.1 coordinate 8,173,373, forward strand.
GTGTCAGACCAAGGGTTCATTTTGACTTCAGTGAGGAAGTCATCAGGAGACTCCATGCCACCAACCACGCCGCACCTCGCAGGTTAGGACGCACGGATAACCCACACAACCGCACACACACTTGATTCTGTCCTTGCAGTGTTTTATCTGGTGTCAGTTTTGAGGTTGTCATTTTATTTTCAGCTTCTTGCTCACCTCTGACTTCAATTGCTGAACATTTTCTTGCTTTTATTTCAAGAAACTCGTCTTCACTGAGTAGTTTAAGTATTTTTTTCTCAGTCCCTGAACTCCTCCCCTTGCTGTGTGTGTGTATCCAGTATATACAGTATGTGTGTTGTCTAACTTCCTATTTCCCATACATCAAGCAGTCCTCTCATGTGTTTCCCATCATTATAGTAATCCCCAGCTGGACTGTGGTTGTATGTACTGGCACATGTTTGGTTGAGAGAGTCTGAGGTGCAACACTGTTAGCAGAGTGATGTTTTGAATTTGTTGCATGCTGGGTTATTGCGGTTAAGAGAGTCAAGCAGTTTGCCATACAAATAAGTCTGGAAGTGTCCAGATGGATTTGTTTATTATCGTGTCTTTTTTTAGCCACAGTGTGACACAGTCTGGACCCGTGAGACACAACCAGACGAGCCGGAGGAAATATCTTGACATTGACATTGAAGGATCTCCAATCGTTTCTGCTTTTAGCAGCCCTGGTAAATTTGACTTTGTTGCCCAGCAGGATTTCTTGTCTGACCACATTAGTTTATGTTTTGAACACCGGTGTCTAACTCTTTCCACATAGTAATGACTAGGAATGCCTACCAGAGCCAAAACATTTACCGAAATCAGTGGTTCCCAACCTGGGGGTCGGGGATGTAAGATGATTAACAAGCTAAGAAAGACGAAAGAACATTTCTGCTACACAACTTGGTGTTTATTCTTTTTGCATTTCCACAGTACCACAGTGCTTCTTTAAATATATTTTTGGTGTTATCGTCCTTAAAGCAGCATACAGCACCATCATTGGAGGGTAGATATCAAAGAAGGGAATAAGTTGGAAAAGTGGGACAGTTTTGGTAGACAAGACACAGATTTATTAGATTTAAACTAACGATGTAAAGAGCCTGGTCTGGATGCCACGCACTAGTTTTATTAAAAGGTTCACGATTAAACTAAAAGAATCAGGAAAGTAGGAGGAATTATACAGTATATGAAACTCTAGGAAAAACTACTGCATAGGAGTTAACTTTGATAAATTATCAATATTGCTTTCTAAAATGTATATGGAATATCCCATTATAGGCATTACAAGTTAATTTACATAGCACATTTCAGCAACAAGGCAATTCAAAGTGCTTTACATAAAACATAAAACACTAAAAGCATTGAGAAATACATTAGATAAATTAAGATGAAAATAAAATAAAGGACATAGAATACACAGAATGCAGAACATAAGATGGAAAATAAAACCCACTTAATAATATTAATAATAATATATACTTTTCTACAGGGCAATCACTTATTTTCTTTGAAAGCAAAAATGCAATGTTTTAAAAAAATGTGTAATATATTTTTCCGACATAAATAACCCCGAATTCATAGAGTTTAGTGCCTTGATTTAAAGGGCCAATGTGTAACATTTCGGGGGCTCTATTAGCAGAAAGGGAATAATATATCATAACTATGTTTTCATTAGTGTATAATCACCTGAAACTAAGAATCTTTGTGTTTTGTTAGCTTAGAATGAGTCCTTCATATCTACATAGGGAGCGGGTCCTCTTCACTGAGTCCGCCATGGTGCTCAGCCATGTTTGTACAGTAGCCCAGAACGGACAAACACTGACTCTAGAGAGAGACTTTCACGTTCTTATGTTACCTGAAGGCCATTGTAGTTCTCCAACATGCTTGTGAAACTGCAGTAATGTGAGCTGCAAGAGTCAAAGCCGTGGTACCACCAGCCCTCGTTTGACTTCCGTTGCTCCTAAAGTAGTGTTATTATGGTGAGGACGGCCTCTGAGTGAGGCGAACAGCGTTCCCACGGTTTTCACGTTACGGCAGTCTTGGAAAGTGAAGAGTGCAACCACACCACTAGATGCCACTAAATCCTACACACTGGCCTTTTAAACCCTTTATTGTAAACTAACTCCTGACCTCATTAAGGACATTTATGCTCCAGGCTGAGAATCAACCTCCAGCTGTTTGTTTTACTCTTGGTGTGTTGTTTGTCTTATCTCACCTTCTTAAGCTGGGCAAACACTGTACGATTTCAGAAATGATGTTGTGTAACTCCTACACCTACTAGACGAGTAGATTGTTTGCGATGTAAAGCCAAAGCTCATGATTTATGTGCTCACACTGTACGGTCCGATTGTCAGCCAAGACCTGAGTGCTCACACTGTACGTGTTAAAATAGAAGAGAAAAAAAAAACACAGCTTGTTGGCTCCTGCGGGCCGTTCTCTCTATTGACAGTTGTCAATAAAGATAAGTTTCAAAGCTCTGAGGCAGGTAAAGTTTGTTTTGTTAGCAGAGGTCACAATGCCAACAAGGCAGAAATGTGCTGACTTGATCATCTGTGCCATTGATGTCTGCGGAAATGTCTAAAAACAAAAAAAAGCGCCGGCGTATATAGACTTGCAGGTGGCTAGGAAGACGTGGACAGTATGTCTTGTCCATTTTGCAGAGAGAATTGGAGGTAGGTTAGCTACGTTGTACTGTATCTACTGTACATTTTTATCTTGATAGCTAAGCTCTGATTAGTGTAAAAAAGTATAAAAACAGGAACTGACGTTGAGTAATCGGCTCGTGGCTCTGCTTCAATTGTGCGAGAGCCTGTGGACGGCTGACCAAAATTTCTAACATGTCAGCAATTCATCTGATTGTCCGTTGGCCGGTCGGGAGCAGTTAATCGGTCCGCGGTCCTCCATGTACACTGCACGGCAAACACCGCCCGACAAAGTTGAAATTTGGTCCGACTCAAAATTCCGGCCAGAAATGGGCTAAGATTGTACAGTGTATGCCCAGCTTTAGTCTGACAGTTCATTTTCATATTTGACCAGTTGTAATAAGACACTCAGTACATCTATAAACATTGTGACACAGCGGAATCCCTTCCAAGGTAATAGAGGTAAAATAGTATTTGTTATACATTTGTTTAGTGACATTTCTAAATTAATAATTTGTTTTGATAAAACTCACAAAACCTTAGTTGAGAATGAAAATAAGCAGCAAAACAAGCTTTAAATAACCAATGCTGATGTTGAGAGCAGACTCTTTTTTTATGTTTGACTCAAGGAAGAGCAGTGTGAAAAACTAGACTGGGTCTCACCCCAGGAGGACTGTGGGTATTCTGGCTGCTGGCTTGGACTGTTGCGAGGTTTAGGGGACATTATCACAATGAAATAGAGACACTACAGCAGTTTATTAAAATACCCAACAACATAAAGTTTACGGGGACATTTCGAGAAATTGGTGTCACGTGATCTGTACTACTAATACTTAACTCAACATGCATAAAAGATATGCTAAATGTTTTATTCCTTTCATCTTTTAAAATATAATAAAAGAAGTGTGGAGACATTGAGCCTTGGAGACTTCCACCTCTGGTTGGGTGGCCTCCACCACTGTGACTGAGGGTTTCCTGTGGAAAGTACTGTACTGTACTGAAAAAAGCAGAAGTACACAGATGGTGTACTTTACTGTGCTGCATGTTTGAATCATTAGACAGGTAAACAATGCCCACGTGAGCACCAGGAGGTAATTAACTCAATTACCGCTCCTCTGTGTGCATTGTTAGATGCATGTGCTTTTGTTTGGACATTGCATACAAGATATTTACACACACACATAGCTGCCCTTTCATGGTATGTGGGTGTGCATGAATTATAGCTATATGTGCCAGGGAGCCACATATCCAGCTAGGACCGGAGATGGGCTTAACCAAATATTTTGACAGTGACCTGGATTCCTATGGCACAATAACAACAACCCCTTTTATCTGCACAGAGGGTTTTCCTGGGTGAAAATCAGACGTCACTCACAGCTCTTCATGCTGCTTTCTGAGTAGTACACTACAATAAGGAGTCTTTTAAGGCAACGGAGAGGATCAGTGTTTCCTTACATGATTATAATTGGTCACAACGCAAACAATGTGGCTTGAATAGAGTTTTTTTGAGTCACGGCTGTTGGCAAAATAACCCTAAACTGCCTCAAAATATTATCCATATCTGTTCAATTAAACAGAACTGACCCTGAGGCGGCTCTTCACCTTAGTTTTCTACTTCGTTACATGTTGAATAGCTGTAAAAAATTATTTTTTTTCACTTCGGTGACCCATTTTCCTTTCCAGCGTGGGGCTTTGAATAACAGTGTTCTGTGCTTGCTTGCCCATGGGCGGGGTACAGCGCTGTGTTGTAGAGTTTGTGGTTCAGCAGTATTTCATTTGCTGTGCACTTTACTTACAGTGTGATATGTTGTTATGGAGATGGATACACAGAAAAATGTGGCGAGGACTCGTCAAACTCTGCTGTGGTTTATGTGGTCGGGGGCTTTTGATTTCTGAGTGATCCCCTGGTTGAAGCGAAGTTGAAATGAGCCACCGTGCTGTGAAGTGGGTTTGATCGTGATTATTACAATTAAGATAATGACAAGGAAGATAACAAGTGATAGTAGCGATGGCTGGGAGGATCACAAAGATCAAGAAGATTGTGACTCTGGGGCTGGTGATGATGATGATGATGATGATAATGATGGTTGAGGGCCGGATGGTATGGGTTAAGATAATGTGATCTACAGTGATGGAAGAAGTATTCAGATCCTTGATTGAAGTAAAAGTACCATTAATGTAAAAACACTCTATAATAAGTAGAAGTTTTTCAATGAAACAAAGTATCGAAGTATTAGCAGCAAAATGTATTTAAAATATCAAAAGCAAAATGATTTGATCAGTAAAAAATAGCCCGTCATCACAGTGATAATGCATTAATGGGTAAGGAGTGTTTGTAGTAGCTAGTTGAGGCTCCACACACACACCTCCCTCACCTGTTGTTAGATCAGGAGGAGGACGAGGGAAGAGGGGAAAGGGAAACTGTGCCGATTTTCAGTCAGCTCTGTGGTGCTGCAGTGCAGGAAGTACATGACGCAGATGAACGACGTCCGAAGCCTCCCGCTCACCCACTAGCAAAAGTCCGCTGGTCGTCTCAAGTCGTCTTCTGGTGGACGTTCACTGCACGTACTGCCGCGCTGCAATGACAAAGAGCCGTTAACAGAACTGTTAACAGGAAGAGAAAAGATCTGATTTTGGTGTAAAAATACTTCTTCTTTTTTTTTTTTTTTACATATATTTGGCATATAACAAGAGATACATATATATGTACATTTAACACAGGGGCACAGGATTAAAACCGAGAGTTTTTTGATTTCATGAGGACTTTAACTACAGCACATGAGTAAATGTACTTTAGTTACTTTCCACCACTGGTTATCTCTCAGGATCTCAGCGAAATCCATCTTCCTAAAATAATTAGCTTTACTGAATAGAAAGTTATAACTTTAATGGATTTGTAGTTCCAGCAGCACACAGAGTTCAATGAAAGCAACAGAGAGACGTCGGGGACTGTGACCGCGAGTAGCCTGACTCTGTACCGAGAGAGGGAATGACGTGGAAAAGAGATGCCACACTGCAATTTGCCAGTTCAGGAATGTTTTTTTTAAAAAGCACCGTCCTGCTAAGTTTCCATGACTTTTTCCAGTTTTCACTCATATGCTCTTTGTCTTCCTCTCAGCTTAAAGTACATTTCAGTTCAACTCTTTTTTCGGTCACCCTCTACGTGATCTCTCACTTCACACACAAACACTGAGCCGTCACCACCACCATCATCATCACAGTCGTCATCTCATATTTCGGCCAGTTCTACTTTGTGTTTCCTGAAATCGTAGGACATGCGGCTTTGTATTTAAATTATTTCTAAATGAGAGCATCTGCTAGATGACTTTGTACCTAAATGTGCATGTATAATGACTTGGCTCAAATCCTGATTACGTTAGTGGCCTGATTTCTATTAATAAGTGCTGCATCTAGGCCCGAGGACATATTTGATTCTCAGCGTGGTTTTAACTTGATGTAATGCCTGTTTTTATAAATTAAAGGGTAGGACCATAATTCTGGTGGTTCATGTTTTCATTAGTGTGGTTTGCAGGGCAGGAGAATAGACTTGTCATGTAAGAATACAAGCTTCATCAAGATTGTCACAGTCGTCAAAATTTAACAATAAGTCTTGTCAATTTGGGGAAGTGGGAAACAATGCAACATAGGCTGGAGTGTTGTTAGAGTTGAAAAATGTAATTACACATCAGAGCTACAGAGATACCACACGGGAGCCGCAAGAGCTGTGATTGGTGAGCTTGGGCTTCTTGTGTTTTCCCCTACAATTCTCTGATGACGGTAGAGATTGTCAATATTGAAGACAACGTCAAGGAAGTAATCTGCAGCTTTTCAATACCACAAAGGCATCTTCACTGCAATCTTTGTGCTCACTGTGAATGAATGAATGTAAACATAGTGACTGGAATATGGTAATTAGAGGAGGATAAGACCTGAGGCCTGTACTACGAAGCAGGATTTGCGGTTAGCGAGGTAACTTCATGGTTAACCCTTTAGGGTTTTCCGTCCTAAGAAGGTGGATCACTTCTAATCTGGGTAGATCACCATGGTAACTTATGATGAACAGCTAACCTGCTCCGGAGCAGGTTATGTTCCAGATAAGAGATCAGCTTGTATAAAAGCCCTGCCTACTGACCAATCACAGCTCGTTGCAGGGATTGTATGATAATATCACACAAATATGAAGAAGTCAAAGTCATAATCCAGGCTAAAACAACACAGTTTAAACTGACAGGAATGCAGGAAGAACAGCTGGCTGTATGCTGTGGGTGCTTACTGCTCTGAATTATGTTTTTATATTCATTATTTTACTGGCTCTCAAGTCCGTTTCACACCGTTGGAGATGGGGACGTAGCTGAAAGAAGGCTGAAATAGTCATACACACCACAACTTTGTCAAAGTCCTTAATGAAGTGTGGTCTATTCATCCATTACACTTCTGAAAGTTATTTATAATATCACTGCCCCATCTAGACGACTATATCTGACTTTTGAGTATTCCGTTAAATTGCTAAATCTGTTAATTTACACATTCACTCACACATTTTTTTTCTTTTGCCAGCTGTCCTTCCTGCATTTGGCAGCTTCAAATGTGTTACTATTAGTCTAAATTATGTGTTCAACTTCTTTGCATTTGTGTAATATTATAGTCTTCTCTTGGTTTGCAAAATGTGCCGCTCTGCTGACAGTAGACTTGTCCATGTTTGTGTATAGTCATACGCTGTAAACGCCGTCCCTTTTATGTGAACGCGCTCATAGCCAGATGGAGAAACCCTGGGTTGATTTACCGAGTTGATAATCACTGTTGTAGGATCACTTAGCAGGATCGCGGTTGTTGGGGTTAGTTAAGCCAGATAACGAGAAGATACCCTGGGTATGTTGAACACGCTTCGTAGTACAGGCCTCTGATCATGCACATAACATCTGGCTAGTGTTTTGGTGGTGCTATCAGTGCTGAACTTTACATCAAAACCTACAGTAGGTATCTATGACAGGACTCCCATCAACCTCCTGCATCATTCATAAATTAGCATTTAGGGATCATATCCATATATTCTATACATGTTTTTACAGGGCAGCAACTAACGATTATTTTCATCATTGTTTAATCTGTTGATTATTTTCTTGATTAATGGATTAGTTGTTTGGTCTATAAAATGTCATGAAATGGTAAAAAAAAAAAAAGAAAAAGTCAATCAGTGTTTACCAATTAAAGGACCAGTGTGTAACATTTAGGGGGATCTATTGGAAGGAACGGATTATAATATTAAAAAGTATGTTTTCATTAGTGTATAATCACCTTCAATCGTTGTGTTTTGGTTACCTTAGAATGAGCCCTTCATATCTACATAGAGAGCGGGTCCTCTTCACGGAGTCGGTCATGTTGCACCGACATGTTTCATCAGTAGCCTAAACCAAACTCTGTTAACTTTTCGATAACGTTACTCGCTCCCGTTGCCGCCGCTCTCTCTCTCTCTTGCTTCACCACTCACTTGCCACGTACACACACACACACACTCTACGCACTGGCCCTGCACCAAATGGCTCTAGAGAGGGTCATTCGCGTTTTGGCATTGGCCACCGTAGCTCTCCAACACGCTTGGCACATGAGTGTTGCAATCTCCTCACTTCACCGCTAGATACCGCCAGATCCTACACACTGGACCATAAAGTAATAATTATCAAATCGATAATCAAAATAGTTGGCGATTAATTTAATAGTTGACAACTAATCGATTAATCGTTGCAGCTCTAATTTTTTAAAATTATTTTTCAATGAACATCTAGAGTTAAGGCAAGTTGTGCAATTGGAAGTAGTACAGATTTCCGTAATGAAAAAAAAACGAAATAAAAGCACATGTCTTGTGTTGATTATTTCATACTGATGTAATCAATTTGTATGATGTGGCAATAGAGTTTTTGTATTGACGCAATATTTGCATCATTTGAAATGAATCAGGAGTTGCTCAGCTTTAAACTTTCCCATTCTGGGTAAAGGTAACCACACTGATGTGTTAGACTAGATGTGGGAGTAGATCAGTGTGTGAGATACATGACATTTAACATTTAGATGTTTTGATGTCCTTGGTTGTTAAAGTTGTACCCTTTGCTCTAGTAGAGTCTTGTAAGTTCATGTGTTGGGAAATGTCTGCTTCAGCATGTGCATGTTTAGACTAGCTCGGGTTATTAACCTATTTTTAGATGCTTCTTCTGCAGATTCATGTAGGGAAATGTTACTGCGTTCATTTGGAGCATTAAATTTCAGCTGCTATTTTTGCTCGTTCTGATGGGACCGCTCAATCAGCTCATCATCCTTCTGGGGGCATTTCAGAGCTCTGGCACATCTCACCGGACCAGCTGGTTAGACAGAAAGGTCTTTTTAGGATACACTGCTTGTCCAGGGTATCGTTCTCCCTTTCTCCTTCAGCCCCGTTTGTCTCCAATACATTATGACAAGAAGTTCCACTAATAATGTAGTTGAACAGATGTTTTTTATCTATGATATTTAAGCCACAAGATTGTTAACATTAGTAAAATTGCTCATGTAATAACAACATTCCCATTCAAGAAATAGTATTTAAACCAAGGCTAACCCCAGGACAAACAGGAGGTGTTACCATGGAGCTTCTGTTTGCAAAACCCAACAGACTAATAGTGACTGGTTTCCCCTCATCATTACACACAGGAAGGAAGAAATGAATTCAAAGTATAAGAATGGTCTCTCTCTCCCTGTCCGTGACACTCTGCAGCTTCCTCTTTACGAGCACAAATGTCTGTGTCCTCTTAGCGAACTGTGGAGTTGGAGTCTCCTTTTTTTGTATTTTGTCTTACTCACTTACTCACTTACTCAAAAAGGTAGACCTATTTATGATGCAGGATAATTCAACATCCATCCATCCATCTATCCATCCATTATCTGTAACCGCTTATGCTATTCAGGGTCACGGGGGGGTTGAAGCTGATCCCAGCTGACATTGGACGAAGGCGGGTTACATCCTGGACAGGTCGCCAGGCTATCACAGGGCTGACACATAGAGACAGACAACCATTCACGCTCACATTCACACCTACTTGCAATTTAGAGTCAACAATTAACCTAACATGTCTTTGGACTGTGAGAGGAACCCGGAGAAACCCCCCCCCTAAACCTGAATAGGATAAGCAGTTACAGATAATGGATGGATGACATGATCTGATTTGTTCTTCAGTGATAAACTGCTTTGTTGAGGAATAAAGAGTTTTTGTCATGTTTTTATAAAAATCATCTTAAATTTTGTAAAGATTGCCGATACAATATTACAGTCCAGTAATATTCTGCATTTTTCTTTTGTGGTGTCTTTAAAGCAGCTTTAATCTTTTTTTTTTTTTTTAAATAACAACGCAGCAAATGACAATGTGAAAACAATGTGACAATGTGAAAGGGGTCTCTCGTGGTCAGTGAACCTACAGTGAATTGTCACCTGAATCTGCAGCTCCCCTTGGCTTTACGGAGCTTTACTTCAAGTTTCAGCTCATTGATAAGCTGTCCAGCCCAAAACTTTACTGCTCGTAAAGACTTTGACTATAATCATTTTTTGTTATTGTGGTTAGATAAATGTAATTTGTGGTGCTGTTAGATTGCTGCTAGACTGCCCCGTTAATATAGGTGTCTTCCTTTGTGTGAGGCGAGCTGTTTTTTGACTGCAGTGAGAATGTTGTTTTTGAAAGGCTAAACGCCAACAAATATGCTTTGAAGCAGAATATTTCGTTAGATAAAAATGTGGTGTGAGTTCTGGAAATGATTACATCGATCTTTTTTCAGTTAGTTTTGACTTTTGGACTGAGGACTGAGACGATTACAGGGACAAGGACTGAGCCGCTCGCTGTGTGTGGCAGAGACAGAATGTGGAAGATGTAATCTATTGCACGCAATGTTTCTGTAAGTTATTAATAATAATAATTTGAAGGTCAACGTTATGAATGAACCTCTAACTATTTGGTACACCCCTTTAGTAAACTAAATTTTTAGACTGTT